>NC_022018.1:3758404-3775766 GCF_000317375.1 Microtus ochrogaster | reverse complement strand
CACACACACACACACACACACACACACACACACACACACACTACCTAAATATTGAAAACATTATGTTAAGTGAAAAAAGTCAGCAACAGCAACATACACTTCTCATGAATTACTTAAACAAGCCACTGAGAACACACCAGTTCAGTTATAGAAGGCTGGTTGTCATGGACTGGTTGTCATGGACTGGTTGTCATGGACTGGGAATTTGGAGAGTTGTTGTTTCATAGACAACTTACAAGTTTCTAAGCATTCTAGAGATGGATATTGGTGGAGGTTGAACAACAACATAAATATGAATAATTTCACTATACTCTCTATATAAAGTGATTTAAATACAAAATTTTCTGTTATGCTTATTTTACAAAATAATTAAGAAATAATAGACACAACCAAAAGGATTAAGGGGGAAATAAGTGTGGCAGAGTCATTGTCATAATTAGATCTCAGGAATGAAAGTTATGCAGAGTTAAACAAACCAAGCACTACTGATCTGAAAACAAAGAGGAACAGCACAATGACTCCTATTGAATCTGTGCTATACTCATAGATCGGTGCCTTATTCAGTCATCATTGTAGATACTTCCTCCTGCAGCAGATGAGAACAAATACAGACCCACAACTAGACATTACACAGAGAGTGAGACCATAGAACATGCAGCTCTAAATGAGCTGTCTCCATCAAATCCCTTCCTTCAGAGCTCAGAGAACTCCTCAGAAGAAGAGGCAGAAATCAGGGAGACAGAAGGACTAGAGGACACCAAGAGAACAAGACCTTCTAAATCTACTGAGGAAGGTTCTTATAAACCCAAGGAAGCAGCAAGCACAGGGCCTTCACAGGTCTCTACCAGGTCATCTGCAAATATACTGTAGCTTACAGATTAGTACTGTTATAGGACACCTAAATGTGTAAATGAGTGGGTCTCTAATTCTTGTGCCTTCACTTGGGGTCTTTTACTTTTCTGTTGGTTTCTCTTTTTAAAATTTGATATGATGCTTTTTATTTTATATTTTACTTTTTATTTTTTAAAAAGAGAAAACTAGAAACAAATCTGTTTATGTGGCATCCTGACTTCAATAATGTCATCAATAGTTCTCATCTCCCTTATTATAGGGAATATTTGCATATATAGTTCTTTTATCTCCTTATATCTAGACCAGACTGTTACTTGGCAATCAGAATTGGTTTCATATGACATTTGGGACATCTACAGTTAAGAAAAATGAACTTAGGTCAGATTTCCTGTGGCTCTTTGAATAGGGGTTCTAGGAGGATCAACTCTAGAAGATGACTTTTCTGTCCTGTGTGGTGGCCTTAGTATGTGAGCACAAGTTGTATGTCTTACCCATGGAGGATGAGGTTCCATATGAAGTATGAAACCAGAGTACCAGTTGTCCAAGTTGAGAGAGGAAGAAACTGTCACAGAGCTGATTGTCCAGTTATCATTCTGAATCTATCTGCCAAGTTGATTATCAACTCACAAAGTGACCAAATATGAAACTGTTGTCAGGACCACTAGCACTAGGGGTAGCTTATTTGTGGCCAACTATAATTGCAATAGACATCCTATTAGTGTCAAGACTCGTGTTAATGAGCTGTACATAGCTCAGGTTCACTGGTAGAATACTATTATGCAAAAGACCCTAATTTCAACCAATAAAGTGAAAACAGACAACAACATAAAGATTCCATTTGGAGTTGTATATAGAAGTACAGGCCTGGTATTTTAGAACCCCAGAAGGTAAAGCCTTAAGAATAAAAAGCTGAAGCTCAATCTGGGATATTTTCAAGCACTTCTTCCACAGAGGAGGGCAGTGGGATTTGGTATAGAAGTTTAGCAGTATTATGCACAGATAAAATTGGATTTAAACATGTCTAGCGCTTTTTAAGTTACAAACATTTTTACACTTAGAAAAATAGAATTTTAAAAAAAATAAAGGGATCCTTCTAGTGCTGATGCAATATAATTGATAAAAATTATATTTATTTTTTACTTTTTCTATCCAATCTATTAATCAGACATTTTTTTGAGAGAAGAACTCTGAAAGAAATGCAGTTGATAAAAGCAATGTGGAATGGAGACAGCTATTGTTCTTGTCTTGTCTTACAGTTCTGACATCCCCTCTAGTTCTGCACAAACATATGGTGAAGGATTTTTGTAACGTTATCCCATGGAATTTTCTGTACAGAAGTAAAGGGAATGAGAAGGCTGCTGTTTGGATATCTTTGCCGAAAAGTTGGAAGCAATGTTCAGCAGTTTGAATTTAGTTGAATGAAAAGAGCAATACTGTCAGTATTAGTATTACTAATTTTTGCGTGCATATTTATGATAGGTGCACATATTCACATATGTGAATATGATTGTGTATGTTCGATGGGACCATGTATTAAGATCAGAGAGTAACCTCAGGTGTCAATGGATTCCATTTTACATATTCAAACTAGGTTCCATTGTCTTTTTCCCCTACGTATTGCAGGCTGAATGACCTGTCTGTTTCTGAGATTCTTCTATCTTCGCCTCCCATCTTCCTATAGGAGCACTAAGAGTAGAGACAAGTATACTACAATGGTCAAGTTTATGTGTATTCTAAGGATTCAAACTCAGGTACTTACATTTATAGGAAGGGATGTACGTACAGAGCCACCTCTTCAGCACTCCCCCTCCCAGCCCTGCCAAAAGAACATTCGCTCTGATCCATTCATGTGACTGGAGAAAACCTGAGCTGACTAGGCCATGTAGTGGCTGGCAGATAAACTCACCGCAATGAGCTTCATCAGACTTGTCAGAGCAGTCAGGCTTGTAGTCACAAACGAGGTGGGATGCAATGCATGTCTTGTCCTGGCACAAAAAGTCTGTGGCTTCCGAGCAAATCTCAGCAGTTTCGCCTACTATGGAAAACGAAAACAAAAACAGCATCAACTCAATATTGTCATTACAATTGAAGACAGTTAGCTACATAGATTTCCCATTCTTTATAAAGCTAGTGAGTTTTGATGATTGCCCAATGCTGACTTCTAAACAACTACCTATCTTTCCTTCTACCTCCAGTTATTCAACTTATCATATAGTACCTGCATTTTCATTAAATAAATGTGCTTTAAAGCAGTTAAAGCATATGTAGACAACACATACCGACCACTGTCAGCAACCACCTTCCTACTACCCTGCCAATACCAATCCTTTTACACTGATTTGGGACCTGCTGCTATTAACCAGGGCAGTCTGCATGGCAGTTTGTTTGGAAATATCCTTAGGAGCCTTGTGGTCTCAGCAGTGGCTGTACAACAGCGACTCCTTTTCTCCCAGAACTATCAATAACCAACAGCTCAGAGGAAAAGAGCAAAAGGTACAGTGTATCTTTTAGTCTATTAAAGCCTGACCATATTCCTGCAAAAAGACTAAAAATCTGGTTAACGTGTTAAATATCCTTTGTTGTTAGATCAGGCTCCTTCTATTGAACGTTCCTTCTAAGCTCCATAGTTAACTTAAGCCCTCTGCCTGAATGTTTCACAGTATATGACTTCTACTATCTATGTCCCCATTCCCTTCCACATGCTGTCTTCTCTTCTAGTGCAGACTCCTCTGTGGGTCATGAATAGTGTACTATGCAAATACAAGCTCAATGAAACAGCATGTTTCTTCTTCACCTGTCTTGTTCATCTTTCTCCTAGGTCTATGCTCTTGATTTTAACTCATGTAAGAGCAGTTTGATTCCTTTATTTGAATTATTTCCACCTCACTTAGCAATGTTCATAGTTCTTTTTCTACACTCTAATCTCTAGTGAGGCAGAGGTTTTTTATTATATTCCACTGGGCCTAACACATCCTCTATAAAATTGGTGACAAATAAATGCAGGTTATAATAACAAATCATATTGCTTTCATTAAAGGAGAGTTAATAGATGTTCATAGAATCTTCAATGTATTTTTATTTTTAAAATTCCACATACACACACACAGATGACATTTCACAGCTTAATAGTAGTTTAAAGTTCTAAATCTAATTTTTAAATCACCTTCAACAACACAAGGAAATACAGAAATGTCTTTATTGCACAGGCCAGTGGTTTTCAAGCCTCTGAATGCTGTAACCTTTTAATACAGTTCCTCATGTTATGGTGACCCCCAAACATAAAATTATTTTGTTGCTACTTCATAAGAATAATTTTGCCACTGTTATGAATAGCAATGTAAATATCTGATATGTGACCCCTGTGAAAGGGGTCATTCTACCCACAAAGGGGTTGTGACACACAGGTTCAGAACTGATGGCATAGATGATTATAGACTGGTATGTCTGAGATTAAGTTAATTTACTTATTTTTGTATTGTATTTCCATGAATGAAAGACAAAACTTTTGTAGACTCTACTTTAATGCATTCCTATTACCTTTGAGCCATCTTTATATTGCAATAGCTAATATATATAGAACTTCCACAGATAACTACCAATGAATTAACATGGTGCAAAGACAAAGAAGGAAGGACAGGCAGTCTAAGACCACAGTCACCAGTTCAGCTATGGGCTCAAAGGTCACAATAAAAGAGTACTTTAGAAACATTGTTACATTATCCTAATTAATCATGTTAACAGGGTACTATAGAAATTTGTTAGATTACCCCAATTAACTCTAGTGAGAATTTTTAGTGAACCCAGCGTAGTGTATAAAAACTCTTCAGTATACAAGTGTATGCAATTGAAATTGCTTTTTTGTCCCCTGTGCCATAGGGTATAAATCTGTACAATTATTCCATGGGGGAAAGGTGTTTTGACTTTGAACTGTAAATAAGTGTTCATTGAATTACTTAAAATATGGCAAATGCACCAAATCTTTAAGTAAGGCTTATTTTCTTCTGCAATATATAATTGCAAAAATATTAAGAGAAAGGAAGTCAGTACTCTGTGGTTCCGTGAATAAAATGGTATTTAGGATTTCTATAGAACAGCAGATACACAGCGACAAATAAGTTTTAAAAAGAGCCTTCAAAATCTCAAGAAAAGAGTCTTTTAAGATAAGGAAACAGTAAAGAGAAAAGCTAGATTATTTGATGGAGAAATATTTTGCAAATATGTAGTCATAATCTATATCTTTAGTCAACCAAAATGATGAAAATTGATTTGGGTGACAAATATGTGAAATGAAAGATATTCTCATATATTCTATAGTTGATAATGCCAGAAATGGAAGTTTATTATTACTCAGAATAAAATTTAAAATTATCTGCATAGTAGCATATAGCATCTAAATAAGACAAGACTGGATATTTATCCAACTAAAATAATAGCTCAACAGTGTCCATTTAATGCTGCTCATTTGTGTAGGCACTTAAGTCTGACCATTTGGTATTAGATAACCTATCTGAGACTTATCCCAGAAAATTGATGCTCCTTCTCACAGCAGCCAACCACTGCCTATAGCGCTTCATCTCAGTAGAGCCTTATGAGATATCTCTCATCCATGTTGCCATGCCCACTGATATTGGCATTGTGCATGTCTGGTTGAGATAATTTTCATGGGTACAGCTCCTTATAATAAAATGAAGATACTATCTCTCAATAAAAAGCATCTTCCTCTGGCTTTCTTTCCCTTCTTGCAGGCTGTTCCCTGAGACTTATGTGTAGGGTTTGTTTTGTAGATGGGTCATTTATTCTACAAATGAACAAGTGGAGAGAATGTAGATGGAGACTGCGTGTTCATTTCCTCGTTGCCCAGATCCAAAAAGTAACACAGAAATTCCATTAATTACAATACTGTTTAGCCAATAGCTTTTCCATATTTCTAGCTAACTCTTACATCTTAAATTAACCCATTTGAAGGAAGGACAACATTTGGAGTAACAAAAAAGGAAACTTTTATCAGAAAATCTATGCTCCAAGTGTTTTTTCATAGATGACTGCCCATTATACTTGATTGACCTCTTATTCTAGAAAGGAATATACATACAGGTCAAGGTTTACAAAAGAAGGAAACCTAAACATTGCAGACAAGGGGATATTATATGGTCATTCTTTTCACATGTCTAGAAAATATAGCTATTTAATAACAAAGTCTGAATTCATAGTTTCTTCACATAATCTTTGTATTTTATTTCTATTGATTTATTTTGCCTTGCTGTAGGAATTCCTACTGCTAGTAGCCTTTAAGTTACCTGCCCACTTGGGTTTGACCTCTTGTACTATTTATGCTGATATAAGGCGTGCGTCTGGCCTCTTTTCTGGCTGCGGGATTTGGTTGCTGTTTTTGGTTCCAGCGGAGAATTGTGACTTGTGAGTTTACCCGAAAATAAATAACGCTCTATTATTCTCAATTTTGAGCTAGTGAGATTTCTTTTAAGTGTCCTTCATCTGGCGCCCCACATGGATTCCAGAAAGTCTCCCAACCCCGCCCTTTTGGCTTGCTTTTACCTAAGCAGATTTTTGTAAAAGTCCCACCACAGCAGAACTAACTTCATGCAGAGACTTGAAAACTTCCCAAGTTCGCGAACATCCCCTCCCCCATTGCAACAATCCTTGCCTCACAGCATCTCTTGTGCAGCTTCCGGTTTGTGCTCCCTACCCGTGAGTTCTGGGCTTCTTGCGCCATGTATGGAATTGATTTAATTGCTTTCAGTTTGTCAAACAAAGCATATTTCTCAGTATTTGGCCAGAACCAAGGTGGGAACCTAAAGTGGCTCAGGACTGTTTGTGTCACCACCCATTGCATCACTGTTAGCTGAGAATCTGCAACCATGACACCTGCTGGACAATAAAGATTATTACACCTAAAACAATTTACCGAATCTCATAAATCAATATGACAGACTACAATAACATGGAAATTTTAGTAACTTTTTTGTTAATACTGTGCATTGTATTTTGCAAGGCTTATATGGTTATGATTGGAAGCACGTTGCAGGCCTCAGAATTTCATAAAAAAATCATGTCGATAGCAAAGGTTTAAAGAAAGAGTTTTCTATTACATGGCAACAAGGAAATTATGAAGAGAAGTCGTACTTGCTCTTTCCATAGCCTCAACTACCTACAGGGACTAACCCAAAGGGAACTCAAAGGAATGAAATCTGGCAGATGGATGTGTTCCACTTTACAGAATTTTGTAAATTAAAATATGTGCCCCCCACCATAAACACATATTTAGGTTTTCAGTAGGCCACTGCTTTAAGCTCAGAAAAGGCTGATTTAGTAATCACACATTTATTAGAAGTTATGGACATCGTGGGTATACCTGCAAATAAAGAAGAATAATGGTCCAGCATATGCCTCTAAGAAAATGAAACAGTTTTTTGCTTGTTATAATATTAAGCATCTTACAACTATACCACACAATCCTATAGGTCAGGCAGTTATAGAAAGATCAAATTGAACTATAAAAGATACGTTAAACAAACAAAAATAGGTGAAAATAGCCCCAGAAATAGATTATGTAATGCTTTATTAACATTGAATTTTCTTAACGCTAATGAGAAAGGGACAACAGCAGCAGAGAGACATTGGATAATAGAAAAGTCTTCTGAATTAAATCAGCTGATGTATTTCAAGGATATGTTGACCTCACAATGGAAGCCAAAAGATGTGTTACACTGGGGAAGGGGTTTTGCTCTTGTTTTCAAAAGAAAAGAAAAACTATGGATATCATCAAAATTAATAAAGATTCAGATAGAAAAAGAGAAACCTTTTAAGAGGGAAAAATGGCAGTTCATCCACAGGGGTGACAATCATACAGGTGGTAAAGAAACCTCATAAGGATTGGGGCAGGGTTCTTTTGCTCTTGTCTTTGCAGGAAAATACTCATCATCAAAAGGTCAAGAGACACTGAACATCTAGATGCCTAAAGATGAAAAAATAATTATCCATATAGGATTACCAAGCAAAGAGAATTATGACTTATGAGGACATGTAATATGAGGGTAAGAATCTCAAAAACATAAACTAAAATTAATCATGATTCTCTTAAAAATCAAAGCTGGCTTTGGAGTTGGACATTGGCTCTGTCTTTCTCTAAATCCAAGAATGTTGTTAAAATAAGGTTTCTGTCTCATGTCAGGAGCCATGATACAGGAAAGAAAAAAAAGAATTTAGAAAAAATTTACTTTTCTTCATACCTATTTTTGTTTCTATCATACTTTTTTGAATATATATGTTTGCTTATGTCTATGTAAATAATTTATTAGTTCTCCACAATGAACAATGAATTTTCCTGCAGTAATATTTGAAGTTTTTAGGAAGAAAATGGGGCCCCACAACAACAACTCCATCTGGTTGATATGACATCATGATGAGACCTGTTTTGGGTACCAGCTGTTCAAGATGGTTCCAACTTGGTTACCTGAAATGGTGCACTTTTTTACAATGTGCTGGCCAGAACTCCAAATAGAAAACTCAGAAAATCCCTACCAAATGCTCAGAGACTATTTGCAATTATACCATACAATAATCTTGGAACTTAACCATGATTTTACTTTCACAGGATCCCATAGAAAGAACATCACCACCATGACAGCTGGAAGTAATTCTAGAAGACAACATCCTCTCCCAACAAAGTTTGTCCTCAGGGTTAGGGACATCATTTAGGGGTTGATTATAATTGGTATAGGGTTGGGGATTGGGAGGAAATTTTGTAGGCTCAGGGATCTGTTTGACAAAAAGGGATCAATTGGATGGGATAATAGATTAGTGTGAGCTTACTCACACTAATAATAATAGTAATAGAGTGAATACTTGTGAGCTATTATTTATGGGCAATTTACATTAGTATATATTCTTATATATTCATACAAACTTAAATTATATTGAATATGTTCCTATTTTTGTCTACAATATTCGTATATCTAGGCACAGTTACTTTGTCATACTGTATGTAGGCATGCTTCTACCTCTGCTTAAAAAATTTTGTATATTGATACAATTTTAGGATATATTAATCATATTGCAATGTACATTTCTAACTCTTATCAAGATACTTATACATTATTTACATTTTGAAGTCATTATCCTCATTTGTTGCACAGTTGTTTATTGTATAATATTCCAATGTGAAGTCTCTAAGTTATATAGGTATTAAGAATTATAAATCTATAGTCATCTATGTTTGTCAAACTTATAGTTAGACTAATCAGGTTCTTTAGATACATAGAGATTGTATTCTGCATAAGTAATCTTCAACCACATCAAAGTACTGTAGAATATGGTATTTAAGTAACTTAGGTTTCTGTTATGATACATGATTGCTCCTGGCAGTACTGACCTATTCCCGAGAGAATGTTAAGCACTGAAGACATGCCACCTGAAATTTGTTTTCTTCTTGGCCCAATTTGCTTTTGGGCAAGGAACTCCTCATGCCTCAACCACTGACAAGGTACATCATATTTGGAAATGGATAAGTAGGACACAAGGAAAATGACTTAATTCTTGCCAAGACAGGGTAAGATGGTTTTGAAAATTTTCCTTCCTCTGAAAATGGTCTTTCAGTTATGCTAAGCCTTAGCCAAAGTTGGTTGCCTCAACGTTGCAAATGAGGCTTTGGGTGATTTCCCAGGTAGCCAATTGTCTCTGTCATTTGTTGTACATTTTTGGAAGTTGCTTGATTGTACATCCTGTTTACTCAGGAAATATTATTTCCCTTCTTGAATCTTCAATGGGGTTGAAGACTAGATAGTCATAGTGACTTTCCTCTCATGATTTGGCCAAGTTATTTATTATACAAGACTTAAACTAGTTAGGATAGGATAATTATTGAAACATTTATCACATGCTTCTTGTTTGGTATATTTGCTCTTATTGTGTGTAATTTTGTATTAGGCTTAGAACTCTCTTATTTAAACAGAAAAGGGAGGTGCTATAGGAATTATTACTGCCAGTAGCCTTTATGTTACCCACGTACTTGAGAGTAGCCTCTTAAACTATTTATGCTTATATAAAGCATGTGTCCGGCCTCTTTTCTGGCTGCAGGATTTGGTTGCTGTTCTTGGTTCCAGCAGAAGATCGTGACTTGGGAGTCTACACCTAAATAAATAACCCTCTATTATTCTCAATTCTGAGCTAGTGTGGGATTTCTTTTAAGCGTCCTTCTTCATTGCCTATTCATTACGTGTGTGCTATATACATGTATATTGTTTTTGTGAATGTATACTGTATCATGTATGCATATGATTTTGAGTGGTGTCTTAAGTATGTGTATTTATTTGTGTTTTTCATTTTACCTAATAATATTTTGAGTTTGTTGGCATACTGTGTTGAACATGATAGATTCCTTCCTAGACCTTTTTTATATTATAAATTTTGTTATTTTTTGTATTCTTGTGATTAAGGTTATATTTCTTCTTCTCTGTTTATATTATTTTTCAAGTATGCATTACTGACACATTGACTATGAACTGGCTTGCTTTGAACTTGTATTGAGATATCTTTATTTCTCCATCGATTCTAACACAGTTTCACTGGTTATCCAATTTTGCTTGTCAGTTATTTTCTTTCAGGATTTGAAATATATTGAATCATAGTTTTTGGGTTTTTTTAAGGATTGCTGTGTTGGGAACAAATGTTATTCTGATGTACTTCCCTTTTCTGTGTTCTTACTTGCCCATTACAGTTTTAAATATTGTTTCTTTGAAATATATAATTTAAGTCAGAGTTGTCAGGGTACCATCATTTCTCAATGGCTGGATCTACTCAGAGGGGAGCACACCTACAAAATATGAACCTTTGGGGAAGAACTTCCTACAAAAACTATAACAAATTCATCAAATGTATGACAAAAGGATTATTCCTTGTTGAATTAACTTTTGCATCAACCACATTCCCTCAAGTAGCAACAGGTATGGAAAAGAAACTCAATGAAGAAAGTTCTCATAGACTCCTGTAGTTTAGGCTCTTAGAAACTCTTTTTTCAAAAATGGTTCATTCATTAGTTATTTCAGTTCTATGATCCATCATCTAAAATCTTTAAAAATAAAGCTTTCTGATTCTTTAACACACAAAAAATGCTTTCCTATATAGGCTCTATAATCATGCCTGTGAAAGATATCAATTGTTCATCCATAAAAGTGGGAAAGGACAAAATTAATAGGCAACACCATGGAATGAAATAAAAACAATCTTACAGTCAAGGAAATAGATGGCCTTTTAAAAAAAGTACAATTCTATAATCCTTAAGACTTTTATGCCACTACTGAGCTTTCATGAAACAAAAGGCTTTACAAATGCTGAGCAATCTGATTTAGAACTGTTAATTAGTCTGGCTTGTATATTATTTTTGTAGTGAGGTCACTTCAGGATAATAGTACATAATTTTTAATTTGCATGCAAATTTCAGGGTCAACCCATGATCAATTTATAGCTTTTCCTGAATAAAAATGATACAAATACTTCTAAGTGAAGTACAATATTATTTTGACCTTTTCAATGAACTCTTTTACATTTGGAATATGCAAAAAATTTTTATCTGAAAGAATCATTTAACATATTTCAATCAGAGCCCTAGATGTTGGTAGGCTTACTGGAAAACGAGGATAAGTTCTAAAAGTGGGACACTGGCATATATTATGTTATAGTTTAACTTTATAATTATTAACAAATGCATTATATACAAATAAGAAAATTTGAAAAAATAGTTTAATTAAATCTTTAAACCTCCCTAAATATAATCTACTCACATTTTATGATTTATTTAATCTTCTTGAGTCTTAGTTTTTTTCATCTGAGAAATGGACGTTCTATGATTCATATGTTGTTGGAATAGGTAAGTGGACATCAAATGACCTAATGCATAGATTAATTTCAGCATATGTTTCACATTTGATGTTTTATAATTACTATTTTCTACATTTCCTTCTGAATTTTTATTTTTTTATTTCACTTACCATTCGTCTTTATATTTTAAAAATGATTTCTTGGATGATCTAACTAAGATAACAATACAGAGTTGACATAATAACCTTTAGCTTTTTTAAAAAAAAAGTGGCTCTGAATGTTGTGGCTTTTTTAACCCCATAATAGGCCAGAATCTTTTCCAGCAAAAAATATGATTTTTAAAACTATTTTAAATGACCTTTTACTATTTTGGATTTATAAATATTTATTATTCATATATTATTTCTCAATACTAGTAGACAGATTCTTGGTACTGAACAGATAATGGCATCACTGTATTTGGTGAATGCCTATCATGACAGAAAGCATTGGTTGTCAGGATGTTAACATTAGCAGGATGGAAACAGACATTAGGCAAGCAGTATTGTTACTAATGTGGTTATGTTGAAACAAGTCACAAGTCCTATTAAGTAAGGAGGACTTTCCTAGAAATGAGCTTCCTGCCCTTCCCAGGGTGCCAGAGATTCAAGGAAGTGGCAAGCCTCTGAATGCAGAGGCCTTGGTGCCCTGTTGAGGTCTTCAGTGGTTCTAATGAGGAAAGACCTTTTCACTCTTCCACATACTTGCCTGCTTATTGGAAAACCACATGAGCTGATCAGAGAAAGCTGAACTAATTCAAACTTCATTTCAATGGGTTTGTAATTTTTAACATACAGGAAATAACTTTCAATCTCTGATTCTACTCCCCAAAATATATGCAAGCTTAAAATAATTTACATAAAGATGATCTAGAGATACATTAACAAGATTCAAAAAGAAATTAGTTGGGGATAGAATTACTAATTTCTTAATACTTTCATTTCTTTTTCTATTTTAATCGCTCAAATTACATATTAATCTTACTACAGATTAAAAGAATCTTTTTAATACTTTGGATGATGCTTATATTTAAAGCAATTAAAAGAATGAAAGCATCATCTAGCCAGATGAATTCCTGTGAGCCTCAGATAATCAGGATAATCACCTAATTCCACGTTTGAGTTTCTACCAGAGTGGGACAATTAAGAGAATTCTAATTAACCACTGAGAAAGCAGCAATGAAAATAAATCCGGGGTGTTCCCTGGAGCCGAGCACAATGGACTAAGTAAGAAATATGTAGAAGATGCAGCTAGGGACGCAAAGTGTATCAGAGTTTTATAAGGAGGAAAATTAAAGAAACATAAGACAGAAACTCTCAAAAGTATGGATGAGTTCACCAAGGCCCAAAATATAAAAGTGACATATTCTTTCTCATATGTATCTCCTAGCCCCAAGCCTTTGCTTTGTGTGTTTAACTTGTGGAATATAGGAATTGCAGAATATAGATGAAATGGAAGTCATGATAGAAAGTACTGGAAGGAGAATGGTTTAACCAGGTAGTAGAATGATGGGGACGGAAAATTAAGGGACAAGAGGAAGGTCAATTAGAAGAAAATGTGCATGAAGAACTTACTTGGGAACCTTTGATCTTGAACTTGAAGTAAATTATATAATGAGAAAATGGAGTAGAACAAATGGGAAATGAAAGAATATCATTCTGTGGGTGCATTCTGGAACCTGATGAGTTAAGCAGGGATGGAAGCAGAGGAGTGGAGGAACTGAAGAATAGAAAATGAATTAAGTGAAATTAAGAAGTTTTATAAAACTTACTACCTTGTAAGATTATTTAAAATATAATTTAAAAGATAAAGTTTAAATAAATGCTGTTCATTGCTGAACAGTGTTATCCCAGAAACCTAAATATTAAATGAAAATCTTACTGACAAGTATAGGCTGTGGATACTGCCCTATTAGTTATATCAGGGAGGTTCCAGAAGCATCCAAAACAACATATGTTATGGCCATTGTTCTTGGTTGCCACCTATAAGTATCTGGTAAGATCCTATTGTTGAAGACCCCTTATATTTTTTGTTTGTTTGTTTTTTGAGACAGGTTTCTTGTGTAGCTTTGGAACATATGCTGGTACTTGCTCTATAGGCCAGGCTGACCTTGAACTCACAGAGATCCACCTGCCTCTGCCTCACTGAAGTGCTGGGATTAAAGGCATGTGCCACCACCACCTGGCAACCCCAGACATATTGGTTGTAGGAGATAGAAGAATAAATCTTGAACTAACCAGGAAATTCTCTTCCCTCTGGATGGCTTTCATAGTGTTGGTAGGTGCTTTTCAAATTACTCAACAGGGAAGGGAAAGATATCTGTGGTCTTAACTAATGCTCGACTATTCTTGATAAATTATCATCTTGCCAGGCAAGATGGATTTATTGCTTCAATCGTAACAGGACTGGTTATGGGAATAACCAACCCCCCCCCCTCTCTCTCTCTCTGTCTCTCTCTCTCTCTTGTTTTTTTTATTTTCAAGACAGGGTTTCTCTGTAGTTTTTGGTTCCTGTCCTGGAACTAGCTCTTGTAGACCAGGCTGGCCTTGAACTCACAGAGATCCGCCTGCCTCTGCCTCCTGAGTGCTGGGATTAAAAGCGTGTGCCACCACTGCCCGGCCCCCAACCACTCTCTTAATTGGATTTGATGCATCTCTGCTAGAGGGAATCCATATCTGGTATTGGAAACTTCATGGAGAGAGAAGTCATAAGTTCAAAGAAAAAAATCTGTGTACTTTGTTTTTAATAATCGTATTGTTAAACTGCCTTCTAAATATTTATTTTTTAACAATAGATTTGTGTGAGTCAGGTAAGTTTCTATTTAGACCAGGTAATACAGAGGCTCAGAGCTGTTCTCAATGTGGAGACTAAGTGACAGTGAGTGCTTAAGCAGAGAAAGGTTGACTACCTCTCTCCTCCCAAAGGTCAGAAAAAAATCACACAAGAGAAGCTTGAGAGAAAGTAAGAGCACTGGGGAGAAGAGCAGTTCTGTGAAGCTGTTCTCTTGACATGACATGGATATTGTGTCCATGAATATGCAACAGCTTGGGGTATTCACAAGAACGGCACAAGAAAAAGCCAGTTAAAAGTTCCAACAGTGTGTGTGTGTGTGTGTGTGTGTGTGTTAGGTCCCACCTCTAATTCAAGGGCTATTGTTAGTTAATGCTAAAAAAGGGAGGATACTTTTCTTTGGCCAGTGGCTACTGATCGGTTACCCATGTCACAATGGATGTTCCCACACACATTTACATATGGACAATAATAACTGAATTCAGTGAGACTCAGGAAGACATGAAATTGGAAGGAAGTATGAGCAAGGATAGAAGAGGGTAGATCAAAACATATTGCACATGCCAATATCAAGCTGTTTTGATTTCTGTAGCTCTGTAGTAGAGTTTGATGTTAGGGATGGTGATGCCTCTGGAAGTTCCTTTAATGTACAGGATTGTTTTGGCTATCTTGGGTTTTTTGTTTTTCCATATGAAGTTGATTGTTGTTCTTTCAAAGTCTATGAAGAATTGTGTTGGGATTTTGATGGGATTACATTGAATCTATAGATTACTTTTGTAGGATTGCCATTTTTATTATGCTGATCCTACCAATCTAAGAGCATAGGTTGACCAATGGGATCAAATTGAAGACCCAGATATTAATCCACACACCTATGAACACCTGATTTTTGACAAAGAAACTAAAATTATACAGTGGAAAAAGAAAACATCTTCGACATATGGTGCTGGCATAACTGGATGTCAACATGTAGAAGAATAAAAATAGATCTATATCTATCCCCATGCACAAAACTCAAGTTCAGTTGGATTAAGAATCTCAATACAAATCTGACCACACTGAACCTGATAGAAGAGAAAGTGGGAAGTAGCCTTCAATGTATGGGCAGAGGAGACAACTTCCTAATTATAATACCAGTAACAGAGAAACTGAGAGCAACAATAAATAAATAAATAAAACCTCCTGAAAGTGAGAAGCTTCTGTAAAACAAAGGACATAGTCAATAAGACAAAAGGACCATCTACTGATTGGGAAAAGATCTTTACCAATCCCACATCAGAAAGAAGATTGATCTCCAAAATATATAAAGAACTCAAAAAATTAGACATCAACATTCCAAATAATCCAATTTAAAAATGGGATACAGAACTAAACAGAGAATTCTCAACAGAAGAATCTCAAATGGCTAAAAGACACTTAAGGAAATGTTCAACATATTGAGCCATCAGGGAAATACAAATCAAAATGACTCTGAGATACCATCTTACACCAGTCAGAATGGCTAAGGTCAAAAACACCAATGATAATTTATGCTGGAGAGGATGTAGAGTAAGGGGAATACTTCTTCATTGCTGGTGGGAATGCAAACTTTTACAGCTACTCTAGAAATCAGTATGACCATTTCCCAGAAAGTTGGGAATCCACCTTCCTCAGGATCCAGCAAAACCACTCTTGGGAATACACTCAAAAGATTCTCAATGATACTACAGGAACATTTGTTCACCCATGTTCATAGCAGCATTATTTGCAACAGCCAAAACCTGAAAGCAACCTAAATGCCCTTCATCGAAAGAATGAATAAAGAAAATGTGGCACATTTACACAATGAAGTATTACTTAGCTGTAAAAAATAATGACATCTAGTAATTTGCATGCAAATGGATGGAACTAGAAAAAGCATCCTGAATGAGGTAACCCAGATATAGAAAGATGAACGTGGTATATACTCACTCATAAGTGAATACTAGCTGTAAAACAAAGGATAATGAGCCTATTGATCATGATCCTATAGAAGCTAAGTAACAAGAAGAACCCTAAGAAAAACATATATAGATCCATCTGGGAAGGGGAAATGGACACTATCGCCTGTCAAAATTGGGACCATAGGGGTACAGGGAGAAGGAAAGGTAGAAGAAGATGAAGGGACCAGGGAGAGAGGAGGAGAACTGAGGGAATGGGATAGTTGAAATGGAGGAAGGACAGATATGAAAGCAAGAAAAGAGAGATTTTGATTGAGGAAGCCATTATGGGGCTAGCAAGAAACCTAGCACTAGAGAAATTCCCAGAAATCCACAAGGATGACCCCAGCTAAGACTGTAAGCAACAGAGGAGATGGTACCTGAACTGGCCTTACCCTGTAGTCAGATTGATAAATAACTTAATTGTCACCATAGAACCCTCATCCAGCAACTGATGGAAACATAGGCAGAGACCGACAGTGGAGCACTGGACTGAATTCCCAAAGTCCAGCTGAAGTGTGGGAGGAGTGAGAATATGAGCAAAATGTTCAAGACCCTAATAGAGACACTCATTGAAATGGTTTAGGTGAGTTAATGAGAGCTCACCAACTCCAGGCAGACAAAGAAGGAACCAGCATAGGTCCAAACTAGACTCTCTGAAAGTGAGTGACAGTTGTTTGGCTGGGACAGACTGAGGGATCACTGGTAGTGGCACAAGGATTTATCCTTACTCCTTATACTGGCTTTTTGGGAACCCATTCTCTTTGGATGGATGCCTTGCTCAGCCTAGATATAGTAGGGAGGCCTTGGACCTTCCCAAAGCAATGTGCCTTCCCCTCTGCGGGGAGTGCATGGAATCAAACCCTAAATGTTCTGTTTTTCTTAAGCAG
>NC_022018.1:3745400-3755998 GCF_000317375.1 Microtus ochrogaster | reverse complement strand
TGACTGCTCGTCAGACTTGAGAGGGAGGGGGAGAGGAGTGGGGGGAGGGCGGGAGGAGTGGGAGGCTGGGAGGAGGCGGAAATTTTTTTTCTCAATAATAAAAAAAAGATTAAAAATAGTTAATGATACATAAACTAAAAATATAATTTTAATAAATATAATATTACTGTGTTATAAATGAAATACTACTCAGCAGTAAAAAACAATAACATCTTGAAATTTAAATGCAAATGAATGGAACTAGAAAAAACCATCCTGAGTGAGGTAACCCAGACCCAGAAGGATAAACATGGTGTGTGCTCGTTTATAAATGGATATTAGATAAAAGGAAAGGATAACCAGGCTATGGTCTATGACCCCAGAGAAGCTAGGTAACAGGGAGAATCCTAAGAGAGACATACAGGGATCCCCTTGGGGGAGGAATTAGGCAAGATCTCCTGAGAAAGTTGGGAGTTGTGGAAAGAGGGGGAGGAGAGAAGGGGAAAGAGAAGGAGAACATTCGGGAACTGGATGGTTGAGATGGGGGAAAGAAAGAGAGAGAGAGCAAGGAAGAGATAACTGATGGAAGCAGATGCAGAGATCCATAGATAAGCACTGGGCTGGATATCTAGAGACCAGTCCAAGAGAGGGAGGAGTCATAATATGAGCAAAGGTTCATGACTATAATGGGGATGCCCATAGAAACAAGTGACCTGAGCTAATGAGAACTCATGGATTCTGGACTGGTAGCAGGGAACCTGCATAGGACCAAACTAGGCCCACTGAATTTGGGTGACAGTTGTTCAGCTGGGGCAGTCTGTGAGGCTGCTTGCAGTGGAACGAGGATTTATCCCTTGTGTTTGAACTGGCATTTTGGAGGGGTACATTTTTGGATACCTTTTTGGAGGGATACCTTGCTCAGCCTAGATATAGAGGGGAGGGCCTTGGTCCTTCCTCAAAATGATGTTTTAGACTTTGTTGCCTCCCCTTGAGAAGCCTTACCCTCTCTGAGGAGTAGTAGATGAGGGGTTGGGGAGGGCAGTTGGGGGGATCAGAAGGAGGGGAGGGAGTGGGAACTGAAATAGGTATGGAAAATGAGAAAAGATTGTTTTTTTTAAAAAAAAATAAATTTATGCCAGACTGTGGTGGCACATGCCATTAATCCCAGTACTCAGGAGGCAGAGGCAGGAAGATGTCTGTAAGTTCAAGGCCTGTCTGGTCTACAAGAGCTAGTTCCAGGACAGGCTCCAAAGCTACAGAGAAATCGCCATCTCAAAAGACAAATGAAAGAAAGAAAGAAAGAAAGAAAGAAAGAAAGAAAGAAAGAAAGAAAGGAGGGAAGGAAGGAAGGAGGGAAGGAAGGAACAAGGAAATAAAAAAGAGAAAAGTTTCATGGAATAAAAAACCTCCCAAATACCACCAAGTTCATTTTGTATTGGTCATCTACTTCTGGGAATAGGGCCTGCCCCTAAGTATTCTTTGTATATCCAGTATTTTAGTTAGGGTTTCTATTGCTATGAAGAGACACCATGACCATGAAAACTCTTACAGGGAAAATATTTAATTGGGACTGGCTTAGAGGTTTGGAGGTTTAGTTCATTAATATTATGGAAGGAAACATGGTGGCATCTGTGATGTGATGTGATGGTGGAGAATAGCAGATAGTTCTACATCTGGATTAGCAGGCAGAAAGGGAGAGTGACACTGAGTTCTGGCTTGAGTATTTGAAACCTCAAAGCTCACCCCCCGAGTGACACACTTGCTCTAACAAGGCCACATCTACACTACCAAAGTCACAAGTTCTAATTCTTTCAGATAATACCATTCTCTATGAGCCCATGGGGACCATTTTTATTCAAACTACTACACCCAATAAGAATCCATTAGAGAATACTGATTTTTTTCCTTTGTGTTTGTCAGCTGGAGATGGGGGCTTGTGTTTAATTTCCCTCTCAGGCACCCATCTGGTACAGAATTGTACAGGCACTGTGTATGCTGCCATGGTCTCTATGAGGTCATAGGAATATCAGTCCTGTTGTTTCTGTAAGTGTCTTTGGTGTCTTTCAGACCCACTGGTTCTTCGAATCGTTCTGTATCCTCCTATGCATAGTTCCTCAAGCATTGAGGATAGGGAATTGATGGAGACATCCCATTTAATACTGAGATTTTCAAGGTCCCTCAATCTTTGCACATTGTCGAGTTGTGAATTTGTTTTAGTTTCCATTCACTATAGAAGAAAGTTTCCCTAATGTATTGGAGAAAGACACTGATCTATGGTTATAGAAAAATGTTGTCTGGGCCATTTTATTTATACATTTCTTGAGCAGAATATCTGTTTGGTTTCTATCTAAGTCTCAGACTCTTTCCCATCCAAACAATGGGTTCCATCTCATGTAGTGGGCCTTATACTGACAGATAGTATTCGGTTACTTTTACAACTTTTATGCCACTATTGCACAAACAAATCATGCAATCAAGACACCATTTTAGATAGGAGGGTTTGTAGCCAGGTTGTTGTTTCTCTTCTGGTAGCACGCAGAATACCTTCTATACCATGAAGACTAGGAAATTGAGGTGAGGATTCTAAATCAAGCAGTTTGACTTCACTGTGTATATTTGATGTGTGGGTGTTATCTTCAGCATCAGGACCTTACCATTACTCTGTGAAGAGCAACAAATGTTCTAGGCAATAGCCAGAGTTGTTTGGGGGTTTCCGCAAAGACCCCTGAGGTGGTTTGAATAACAGGGTGGCTCCCATAGACTCATATGTTTGCATGGTTGATTCCCCATTAGTGGACTGTTGGGAAGGATTAGATGTGGTCTTTTTGGAGATTGGAACTGTGGTGGGCTAGGAACTTTCAAAAGCTCACACCACACTCAATTTCTCTTGTTCTCTCCCCTTTCTGCCTGCTGCCTGTGGATCAGAATATATCTCTCAGCTACTTCTCCAGTACCATGCCTGCCTGCCTACCTGCTGACATGCTCCCTGCCTTGATGATAAGGGAATGGACTCCTGAAATTGTAAGCAAACCTGCAATTAAATCCTTTCTTATAAAAGTTGCCTTTGTAATAATATCTCTTTATGACAATAGAACTGTAACTAATATAACCTCCTAAAATCTTAATTTATTAAGTATTATATATTTTTCCGGTCTATAAATACAGTGAAACAAACAATTTAAAACTGAAGTGAGGTGCCAGGTGGTGGTGGTACACAGCTTTAATCCCAGCACTCAGGGGGCAGAGGCAGGCAGATCTCTGTGAGTTCAAGGCCAGCCTGGTCTACAAGAGCTAGTTCCAGGACAGCTAGGACTATTAAACAGAGAAACCTTGGTCTTAAGAAACAAACAAACAAAAAATGAAAAGAGGTATATGCAAGCACCATAAAGGAGAATAGACAAATAACAGTGTAGAAATGGGATATAGGGTGTATTACTATTAATTGCTTCAGTAGCCAAGTTTATGGAGAAAGTTCTGGGACTATGGGAAATGTTTAGATGGCTTGTTGTCAGTTAAGTGCAGCATGGCATGAGTATGGAGGTCAGAGACTACTTGTAGGAGTTCTTTCATTATATGGGTTTTGGAGATTGAACTCTGGTATGGGATTCTCCTCTGTATGCTCTGAATACCATTGGTTAATAAAGAAACTAGTTTGGCCTGATAGGGTAGATAGGCAGGGAAAACTAAACTGAATGCTGGGAGAAAGAAGTAGGAGTTAGGGAGAATCCATAGCCCTGCCGGAGATAGATGCAGGAAGCTTTACCAGGTAAGCCACAGCCTCGGGTGATACAAAAATTAATGGAGATGGGTTAAATTAATATGTAAGAGTTAACCAATAAGAAGCTAGAGATAATGGAGCAAGCAGTGATTTAATTAATACAGTTTCTGTGTGATTATTTCAGAAGTCTGAGCAGCCGGGAACCAACAAGCAGTTCCTTGCAACAGAACTCAGATAATCAGGCTTGGCAGCAAGCATTTTTATGTACTGAGGTTATCTCAATGACTCTGAATTAGCTTTCTTTCTTTCGTTCCTTCCTTCTTCCTCCCTCCCTCCTTCCCTCTCTTACTCCCTCCCTCCTTTTCTCTTTCTTCTTCCTTCCTTTCTTTTCTCCTTCTTTCCTTCCTTCCTTCCTTCCTTCCTTCCTTCCTTCCTTCCTTCCTTCCTCCCTCTGTTGCTGTCTTTTAAAATATTAATGGGAAGCAAAAAGATCACAAGTCCAAGACAGCCTAGATTAAATAGTGAGTTCCAAGTCAGCTGGGTTACATGGTGAGACACTGTCACAAACATTACTGTTGTGAACATTATTCAGTGCTGTATTAGGATAAGTTATGAAGTCATGAAATTTCGTGCAGAAAAACTTAAAAGTGCATATGACTAAGTGACATAAACCCATCTGAAAAGCTTCACATCTGGCAATTCCAGTTATGTATATGTAACATTATAGGAAAGGCACAGGGGTGGAATAAAGCCCAGTGGCTCCAGAGGTTTGGGCAAAGGGACGGATAGAGACACAGTGGAGAGGAGTTTTAGGGCAGTGAAAATCCTCTGTATGAAACCACTCTCATTGAGACATCTCATCATATGCTTGTCCCTACTCACAGAATTTGTAACACAAAAAGTAGACCTAGGGGTTCTGATAAAAATATGCTGTTATACACCATGCTGATGTAGACTTTTGGGGATAGCGCCAAGGAGGGATGTATGGCAATTCTGTACTTTTGACTTAATTTGCTCCAAAATAAAAACTTCTCTAAAAAAGTCTATTTATTAAACATATGTATTAGATGATTATGATGCAGGAGTTTGAGGCTAACCGAACTGACCTCATGCTATCATTTTCCAGATTCAAAATAGAAAAGTAGAGACAGGGAAATGAGAAGGGTGATGTGGTACATCCCGGAAGGAAGCCGTCATAGAAGCCCAGTCTCTGTGTCCCTCCATCCACATTGCTCTTAACCTTTCTTCACCCTGTGTTGATGAATCCTTTCCCAATCCCTGGTGGTTATGGGTTATAGTAACTCCCTTGTACACCAAAGAAGCAAGTGAAGCTGATACCCACCATATAAAGCTTTATTCATAAGCTCTACTCTGTTAAATATCACATAAAGGGAAGGAAAGCAAACTATTTCAAACAGAAAAAAGATAAGCACATGAAACATAAGGGAGAACAGCCAGGAAAATGTGGGAAGAGTTATGGTGTGATGGCTAATGTTATGTTAATGGCTAACTTTATGTTTAAAGTTTAGAATTTCTGTTCTTGAGAGAAATATAATGCAAAATTTTGCAACTGCCTGGTCTTATACATTAACAAAACCATTGTTTTTGATTCTGTAAACAAAAGCTAGCTTTAATCTCAGGACTAGAGAGGCAGAAGCAGGCAGATCTTTGTGAGTTTGGGGCCAGCCTTAACTACAAAGTATCAGAACATGCTCCAAAGCTACACAGAGAAACCATGTCTCAAAAATCAAAAAACAAACAAGACAAAACAAAAACTTGCTTTGTGTAGATGATGACCTTCTATGTATGTAGACAGAATGTAACCTTGTGTTCTTTGCATTTATAAGCCCTGACTGAGGAGCCTGTAGACTGCATCATGGAACACTGCTGCATCCAAGAATCCTGAGTCATTGTGTAGACCTGGCACTGGAACATGAATAAGGCTCTTCTTTGCTAAAATTAAAGCAAAATATTGCTGTGTTGCTGTGTTATCTTTCAAAGTATTTTACTGTAGATCTCAGTAACCTTAGCATGTGAATTTTTCTTTCTGTTCTTCATATTTAATAGCACTCGTGCCTTTTATTTGGTACACCCACATTGCCTGTATCAAGCCTGTCGTATTTTGGGCCTTTGGTAAACAAAGAATTGCTGGAACCAACGTACTGAGATACTGCAGTGGGCTTGGGTAATAAACTGCCCAACAGGAGTGCTTAATAAGAGTCTCCTGTGGGACAACTGAAATCAGAGGAGAAGGCTGTAATTCATGGAACTGTGTTTGGAGATGGAGGTTTCAGAGATTCAGTTAGGGTAAACCAAGGACATTAGGTTGGACTCTGATGCAGGCTGACTAGTATCCTCACCAGATGAGGAAAGAAATAGTAAGAAATGTGCGAGGGGAAAGGAAAGTGATGTGAGAAGTGATTGGATAAAGGTGGACAGAGTCAGCTGTGAAACGAGGTCTCAAGAAGACACAATTTGCTGGTATCTTGGGCTGTCAGCCTGTCGAACTGAGAAAATATGGTTGTATTAGCTGACTAGACTTTGGGTTTTTGTCTTATTTTTTTTTGTTATTGCACTCATAGTAAACTAATATAAACATTTTAATATGGAGTTATGTAACTGAGTTAGCTGTCATAATTATTTCTATGATAGGAATATCATGACCAAAAATAGCTCTGGAAGGGGAGGATTTATTAGTCTATCACTGAGGGAAGAAAGGACAGGAACTTGGAGGCAAGAATAGGAGCAGAGACCATAAAGAATCACAGATTATGGGCTCACTACTCATGGCTTGCTCTCTTGCATGCTTATAAGCCTGTTTACGTACATATCACTCAGGACCACCCACCCATAGGTACCTCAAATGCAAAAGGCCAATATAGCCACAAAGTGTTTGGTAAAGGATGAATTAGCAAATCACATGAACAAAATGACCCATAGCAAGGATAGAGTTATCTTAATGACATGATTTAACCTCAGTGTTAATTATAGAGGGAGATAACAATGTTCTCTTTTACCTACGAAATTAGAAAAAAAAAGTCTTGTTATAGAGTTAACAAACATCACTGTTTGTGAGGATTGAAGGAAATCAATTATTTTTGAACTAAAAAAGAGGTCTTGCTGTGGCAGAACTATAAGAAAATTAAGTGTTTGGAGCCATAGAAATAAGGTAATCCTCAAAGTCTATGGAGTAGCAAGCAGTAAGCAACCTCCATAGACAGCAGATAGAAACAGAACTGATTGGGGATTTTCTTTCTTAGACAACACATTTGGTTCACTATCCCTGCATGCTATAGATACACAAATTCAGTCTTGAGAGATATCCACATCTTTCCTGAACACATATAGGACTTGCCATTTTGTCACCATTTCCTAAGCAGTACATACAGAGGCAACACCATTTACATAGCATTTGCATTGCACTAAGTATAGGTAATCTAGAGATGATTTATAGTGTATGAAAGACATATGCAGGCAGTGTAAATACAGTATGCCATCTTGAATGAAGGATATGAGCATCCATGGATTTTGGTATCCATAGGGGTTCCTGGAGCCAAACTTTAGTGGCTAACCAGGGATATCTAGAAACATTAAACAGAAATTCTCACCCTTACAAACTGCCTTCTAGAAAACTGTGGTGGGCTACTTGGTGTTTAATGAAGTATGTGTTTTCTTTTCCTCAGTAACAAAAGTGTTTTTAAATAAACATGTTTCCTTGTGTTTTGATCATGCAAGTAAACTTTGGATCATTAGGTGTAAGTATAATTGATATGCAACAGATTTACAAAAGTTTCAGAGGCAGCTAGCACATGGTTTTTGATTCTTTTGTCACCTTAGTTCTGTCCAGCCAGCTGGAGAGGAACCATATGAGTAATAAGTTATTCAGATTTATCATTTCTTCTACCATATTTCATGTTCTCAAGCACACTCTATTCCCACTTTACTATTCTAGTTACTCTCATTAATTTTCTAAATGAACATTGTACTGTCCAGCTACTAGAATAATAGAACATATCTGGAAAACACCCTTTACCACTTATTTATAAAAAGCATTGCATTAATATTTGTTTAAATGCATGATACAACACCCCAAGGATACATTTTCAGCGAGCTTATCTTGGTTTGTATTTTAACACCAGTTTTGTTAGATTCGGTGAGGCTAATAGATATGAAGGTGGTGACTTTCCCTGAAGATGGTTTATCTTGCTCACAGATCCTAAGAGAAGAGAGACAATATACCCATGGGCAGCTACACAGGGCAGTCTTAGGTTTGGTAAAAAAAAAAAAAAATAGGGGATGGGGGACTGTAGGAAACAGCATTTAGTGTGGTTTCTGTAGAAAATAGATTTATGATTTGCCAGTTGGATAATGTTAATGTTTCATGGCATAGTGGCCGTTCCTAACACAGGTACCTGGGTTGAGTAGAGCAGAGAGGCAACACCCTGAATGTGTTACCTCCAGCTACAAAGGAGGTGACAGAGGGGTTGAAGTCTGAATTAGTAAGTTTGTATTTTTCAAATACCTCATAGAAAATATCAGGATACTGCAACAAAACACAAGCAGCTTGCATAGCTTGTTTTCTGTCACTGGTTGAGTGGAGTTCCACAGGCATGGTGACTGTTAGCTAACTCCAGTTGATTGTTGTCAACTTTTCTTAGACCTAAGAAAGGCCCACCAGAATGTGTAACTATGAGGGAAGCATGTTTGAAGCAATATGTTCATACTTGAACTCTGTTATGTCATCTTTTCTGTGTTCAAATGGTAAAACAAAGACATGTGTTCTCCCCACAGGGCAGGGAACCCGATCTGCTCTTCGGGCTGATGAGAGAGGGGGAGTTGATTGGGGGAGGGGAAAGGATAAAGGAGGCAGTGGTGGGGAAGAGACAGAAATCTTTAATAAATAAAAAAAATGGCCACAAAATAAATGGGCAGAACAATGTGACCCAAAGGGACAAGATGCACCCCAAAAACACAGCTTAACACAGTCTCACATTTTGGTGTCTGATTTTAATTAACATCTTCCTCAAGCTGGTCTGCATTTTTGATTTTGGGTTCTGTAAGATTCCCTGTGTCCTTAAATAAACTGTCCTCATACTTAATGTTATTGGTAACAAAAGTAGATCTAACTAAAATCAAGATGCTCAGCAATTATCATGAGAATGCAGAAAGACTTAAAACCAAAGATTAAGTTAGTGAAAACAAATATAAACCACATTCAATTTCTTTCTTCTTTTTTTCCCTTAGCTTTTCTCTTACCCCTTAATCAACAACCTAAACACTTCATTCTCTAGCTCCCTGGAGGCAGTTCTCAAGGCAATTTGTGTTCAAACTCTCTCCGAGACACCGTCCTGCATTCAGTCTCCATAAATGAGATCACAACTGCACTAGAGTTAGTCTGCTCTTGGCACCCAGTTATCATTCGGCATGTAGTATTAATAGTTTCCTTTGGTAGCTTCATTCATATTTATACAGTACATGATTCTATAAAACATTAAAGCTCATATCCAACAAATCAAACCAATAAGGCAACTGCATCAGTTTAACAGCTCAGGGTTTGTGTTGATTCAAGCACCACTCAGTCTCAGTATGGTGTGAGTAGCTCTAAAGCGCAGCAGTGAAAATGAAGACTATGTTCTCACAAAAGAATCCAGACCTGGTCAGTTCATGCCTGACCTCCATCCTTTGCTCTCTTACTCCACATGCCAAATTATGGAAGTACTATTTTATTGCAAGATGCACTTCCCAGTCCTTTTTTAGTGTGTGCGAGTGTGTGTAATATGTGATCATTAGTGGATCATACATGTGCTACAATACATGTATGGAAGTCATAGGACAGCCTGTTTATTTGCCCCTGTCTTCACACTCTAAGACAGGGTCACTTTGCTGGCATACAACCCAGGAAACTGGTCTGTGAGCTCTGGAGATTCTCCTGTGTATGCCTCACCTTTCCCAGGGGTCTACTTGGATAACAGATGCTTGAGTTATACTATAGGATCAGCTTTTTGTAAGTTCTGGGCATCTGAGCTCGGGACTTCAAGAGCTTTTATCAACTGAGCCAATCTCTAGTCCCGTCTACCTAGTCTTTGGGAGACTACAAATCTGTAATCTATAAATCCACAGCCTTAAACCATGTTTATGTTAATCCTCAACAAAATTTGTGCACCTCATCCACTTTGCGTTTTAGAGTAATATTTGCTGAAGCTCTTTTATGAACTAGTAATTTAGTATTTTAACCATCTTCATATTTTCTTTTTTGTTTTTATTTTTTTTGAGACAGGGTTTCTCTGTAGCTTCCCCATCTAGGGTTTCTCTGTAGCTTCCCCATCTTCATATTTTCAATGATGGTTTAACGGTTGTGTTGCAGGACTTTATTTTCCTTGACTATAGCTGTTTGTTCCAAACCGATATTCCCCAAAGCCTACTTCCATATTATTCAAAAATAAGGTATTTGTTGTTGTAAAAATGCTGTGTATGTATGTATATTCTATAAAATGCAATAATGATAGAAAAAATTAACAAAAGAAAATGAAAATAGTAGACCTGGCTTGATATATGCATATACATAAATTAAAAAAATTATGTAACTTATTTCATCATTTGTAATATCATGATATAATCTAGAATCTCACATTGGTTTTTAAGTACACCCTAAGTTTAGATTTAATCTGCATTGTAAACATTCACTCAAATATTTCAGGACTAGAGAACACATCTTGTAATTGAATAATGAGAAATAGAAAAATATATAAGCATAAAGTGAAAATTTTGCTGGAAAACATCAATTTTAGTTTAAATAAAATATAGTCCAACTGCCGGGCGGTGGTGGCGCACGCCTTTAATCCCAGCACTCGGGAGGCAGAGGCAGGCGGATCTCTGTGAGTTCGAGACCAGCCTGGTCTAC
>NC_022018.1:3739603-3745300 GCF_000317375.1 Microtus ochrogaster | reverse complement strand
AAAAAAAAAAAATAGTCCAACAAAACTTGAGGCACAGTGTTATCTATGTAATGACCATACTGATTCAATAATGTGTGGAGTAGTTCATTAGAGTTGAAACAGTTTCTAATTAGAAATTACAAGAACTGAATATCATGTTAGCTAGCATTAAGATTTATAATGCCTTCATTTGAACCTAGGGTTGTTTAAAGGGCTATTTAAGTCTTACTAAAATATCTGCTCAAGTAATTATTTTTTCTTAATATTACAAATGAACTAAGTCATATTATTGGGCCTTGATTATAATCAAATATAACATTAATTATAATATTCCATTTATGATTATGATATCCATAAATTACATCTTCAAATGTAGAGCTTTTAACATTAAAATGCTAATTTTTCCTCAATTGAAAGATAAAGCATTATCTGATATTGTCTCAGTATACTACAAATGGTTTACTCGAATACAATATTAAACTAATTAGACTTATCCATGGTCTTGATTTTGTTTTAATTTAAAATAGCTGATTAAAGATACACTGAATTCAATAAAATAGTCCTCTGTTTACAATATGGCTCTGGGCCAGTATTAATAATTATTTTCTGATTTTAGAGAAAGTAAAAAGTTTGATCCTAAGTCTTAAGATGAACAGGGAGGATGTTTGACCCTAACTCTGTGGCCTCTTGCTTTCTGTCAACCCAAAGCCAGCAATAAAGGCAGATGAGGGCACAGATGCCAATGACTGGAATGGGAGGGCAGATGACACAAAGGCAAGCACAACCTCTTAGTTCCAAATTACACAACTGTGTGCACCCTGAGTATTTCCTCACAGTGTAGAACTGGGCATGCTCAACATGCTTTCTTAACACAAACAAATTAAATCTGAAGATAAGTTACTCTGTGTTGACATATATACACTGAATAAACCCACGAAGAATTAATTACTCATATGCCATTTCATCATTCATTCATTAAGCAACAAGAATTTTTAGAATGGGCTCTTACAAGGGGTAACGAGCTTGCACACCCAGATGATAATGCTGGACACTTCACTACCAAACACAGTTCTTTGTACAAAATGGTTTTGTAACTGTTTTAACTATAAGTAATGTCTCCCTATATGATACAAGACATAGCAATACATTTTTGACAGGATTGGCTAAGTGATATTTTACTTAAACATAATCCACAAGTTTTGAAAATCAGTTTTATTCATCAATCTCTTCATATCCCAAAACTGTTAGGTGGTTCTTAAACTGAAGGAGACTAGAACCAGTAGATTTTGAACTTGCCATGAGGTCGTCTCAAATACACAGGTAATATCTAGAATGATAGCTGTACTTGAATAAGACAATTTTATTAAAATGAATCTGTAGCAATGGAGTTCACAGACAAGATATCAACATTTCATTTTTCCAGTGGCACATTCTAGCTGTTACAACAAGCTTGTAAGATTTACTCATGTGAATTCCTCTAACTGAAGAGGAGATGTGCTTGAAAATATTTTCTGAACAATAAATAAATATATCTGTCAGATGTGGTAATAAACTATAAGCAATATGGTATTTATTAATCAGTAGCATTGCGTTCAAAGATAGCCTGTGCTACACATTGAAACACATCTCAAGAAAAAGAAATCCCATTATCATCACCACTAGCAAGAACAAAACTTTCAAAGAACTGGATTTGGCTCAAGAGTTAAAGTTTTGCATTCATTCCCTTACTAAAATGTTTTCCTAATATTTCTAAAGATAGAGCAACTCTAATAATGAAGATTACTTGAACACCAAAAAAATTAAACTTGAATTGGCACTGCTTTAAAGGACTTGAACTAATATTACAAATTGTGCCTCTCTAGGAAACATTGACATTACATTTTCCTTTGAGAGCTTTTGTAGTCTCTGACAAAGGTTTTGTAAGAGGGTATTTTCGGTGGTCACAGGGCTTCCCTATTCTCCTCACTCCCTTGCTGTCAGCTGAAGCAGGGCTGAGAGTGCAGCCTGCTAAGTTAAGAGAGAAGGGGCTGGGACTTCCCATGCTCCATCTCTGGTTTCTCAAGTCCCTGCTGAATTGTTGCCAAGTGTGTCCTTTTCCTCGGAGAATAAAAGCCAAGGTAGACTCCATTCCCCTGACTGTCAGCTGTGGGCCAGTTTGTGAAAGTGTAATTACAGTGAACATCCATCAGTGCTGGACAGCTTTCCCTTGCCATGTTGGTCCAGTTTGCCATAAACCCTAGGTTTTGCTTGTTCCTCTTCATCTTAGGTTGTAATACATTCATTTCCTGGCACTCCTTGAAAAGTTGACTCTTCTGTTTTATTGGACTCAGAAAAACTTGGTAATCATTTTACACTGATCACCAGATATGTCACCACTAGATAACTGCTTTTTACCTCCAGGTAACCAATGTGATTTTTACAGAGTAGCTCAATGGAAGCTACCATTAAGTATTAGAAAAATAACCAAGCTGGCAAACAGAGTAATTCCGATGTAACTTTTGTTTCAGAGTTTGTGGGAATTAATTTAAGCATTATGACAATACTAATTCTAATGTCACTAATCATTTAGTGTAGGTAGAGTAGCTAACATGAAGTATTAGTACTGAATTGCACACTTTGTATTGATTGCTTTATCCTCCAACTGATTCTATAGGGTATGTCTTATTTTTATATGCAACAGTTAAAAAATTATGAATTTTTTAATCTTATAGAGAGTCAAAATTAGACTTAAGAAATCTCCCTCTAGCATTACCTTACTTAGTCTCCTTGCTAGGAGAGTCTATTTATACATAGCAAGCATTGTTTGTGGATGACAAAATTCTATACACCATGAGCTATTGTTCTTATTCTGCACTAGCAATGTGTTTGCTTAAATCTGCCTGTCTCAAGGTTATCCGTTCCCTAAATGTCTCCATGGTTGACGTCTACTTTTATTTAAGTTTTAACACCTGCAACTTCAAATTGCATCTTTCTTACTACTCTCGTCAGGGCGTAATTCTCTATATTGTACAAATATCTCTATAGATAGTTTCCATCTGTTCTTCCACCCACCCACCTTCCACTTATAAATTCACTTTGTTTACCCTTACATTATAAAGTCACAAACGCTGTAGCTGTTCGCTATTTACAACAAGAATCATTTCTAATTATTTTAATGGCATGAGGTATTTACTTTTTCTACTTAGGATCATTTTCCTCTACCCCAATATTTATTTTAAAATAAAGCAACACTCATACACTGAGCAGAAACAGAACTTGCTACTTCAACAAAATGTGGAGATTATGTTTTAATATCAAATTATACTGGATTCCGTTTACGGAATTATTTATTTGTGAACCTTATGTAGAGTAATCACTGCTTTATGACCTTCAATCTCAAGGTAAATCCAAGGTGGTGCAGGGGTGATCATCATTCCACCTGTTGACATTTCAGATCAATTACTTTTTCCAGGAATAGTCAGGAGTTTTTTGAGGTTTTGAGGGGGAAAACAGATATGAAACAGTAACAAAAAGAAGTCTCTTCTTTAGATTAGGTGCGGGACAATGTCCTAGACATCTAAAATTGGTGCTATTTTCTAACATTTTCTTTCAAATTGTTTTGATCTTTTGTAGTCAGGATTATTTGGTGGGTATGATATGATTGAATATTCTGAATTTATAGAGAAATAAGATAGATCATTTTGTCCTTAGTAGATTTTATGGATTTATGGGAGTATTTTTCTATCCCCTAAAATTTCTCTTTCCTTTTTCCTAAACTAGAAACTGGCAATGACTCATTTGCATTTTTATATTTTCTGAAGAAAAAGGAATAATTTATATAGCTATTGGATTTTTACACTGAGAACATGGGTTTATTGGTGTCTTAGAGGCAGTTTACAGAGAGTTCCTGGTAATAGACTATCCAGAGGTAACACACACACAGAAAGAGAGAGAGAGAGAGAGAGAGAGAGAGAGAGAGAGAGAGAGAGAGAGTTTAAGGTGTGTTAAAATCGAGAACGATGCAATGAAATGGAAAATTTAAAAATCCACATGCTGGAACATTAAGGGACACACACTCATCCCTGCTATGAGGAGATATGCACTGAATTGTATTGAATTTTTTCAACCTCTGTAACCAATAGATAGTTGCTAAGCATGTGGGAACTAGGGTCTGGAGGAGAATCAAATGGTAAGTGTTGAACAGATTTTTTTCACCACTAAAACATTCTTAGCCTTTCGCTGTTGTTTGTATATAATTATTAAGCTAACAAATATTAAGACACCAACTATACCTTAAACAAATTATTTAGAGTTAGTAATTAAATCTGCATGAGCATAGTATAAGATAGGAACATCATCATTGGTATTTTATAGGTAAGAAAATAAGGCAAAAAAATATTATGTCACTTGATTTAAGAGAAGAAACAAAGGAAGTGGGTGCCAAGGACTCCTGCTGCAGAACTGGGTACAAATACTACTTAGCATTAATAGCAAGGTCTGTATCAGGTGAATGTTTACAATTAGGAAATGGCTGTACCTAAATTGTAATTGATTGAAATAGATATCCCTCTAAATTAAGAACTTTTTTTTTTTTTTACTATAATGATGGCCATTCGTTTCTTTTTCAGTATATACCCTTCCTTCCCATATTATGGAATGGATATTTAACTCTGTGAGATTTGTATTGGATCATTTTTAAAGAAACTAAAAAAAAATGGGGCTATAATTTTGTTATCTTTTGCTATGTGTGTTTGTTTCTATATTAACTTGTCTAAAAAGTCATAAACTTTAAGTTGTGAGCTAAAACAGACTCCTTAATGGAGCCATTCTTCAGGCTTATTTTAAAATGAATTTGATCCCTATTCAACATATTACAAGGCAATTTACAGAGAAGTTATTTAAGGAAGCACAAGTAAGATAATCTTCTTTATTATTGTGCACAACTGTACTTTTATTTATTGAAGCATCAGCTCCTAAACATCTCCAAGTCTTATCAGGCAGAGATCATATGGGCCATGTGAGGGAGCCTCTCTTCATGTACATATGTCAGGCCACTGAGGAGTGACTGCCTTTTCTAGAAATAATGGGGAGGGGGACAAAGTTTCAAAAGGTTTGTTTCTGATGAACTGGAGTACAAGGCAGGCCTGCTCATAACATGGGCAGATAACATCACTTATGCCAAAGTCACAGTGTTAACTCCCGTGGTGAAATGATATTTTAATATGAGAGCAACAGGAAAATTAATTCACATACAGGATTTGTTCTTCTCTCCCAGAGGCTGGTTTCCAAGTGGGTAAGAAAAGAAAACCACAGGAGTGTCTTTCATTGGCAGTATGTATCACACAAGACTGTTTGGGAACTCAAGCCAAAGAATTTCTCTTAAACGGTTTTGCAAACTGAAACTGTACAAACTTATTTATAATTAGTTTTGACATTTACTAGGTAATTCTGTAAAGAAAATCTGTAGCTAGACTTCACACTTAGATGTGTCAGAAAGGATTGCAGAATTCTGTCACAATTCTGTCTGAATGTAGGTCTAATCCTGGAGCAGCATTTCTAAACCTTCTAACGTTATGCTTGATGTAAACTTAAATTTATTTCTCATGCATGCATTAGCAGCCAGTTTCTAATCTGTTTAACTGGCTTATTTTTGTCACTTTAAGCACTTTAAGACATATACATATACATATATATATATATGTGTGTGTGTGTGTGTGTGTGTGTGTGTGTGTGTGTGTG
>NC_022018.1:3723672-3738828 GCF_000317375.1 Microtus ochrogaster | reverse complement strand
TGCTTTTAAACTATTTTAATGCTATTCAAAATCACTATTGAGATCTTAACTTCCAATGATGGTATTATAAGGTAGAATACTTGAGACTGTTAGTGGGCCATGAGGATAGGGCTGACAACATGGAAATAATATACAAACATAGCCGTAGGGAGCAAATCTTTCCTTCTGACATATGACCCAGCAGAAAGGTACTGTCTCCAAACATCCCATGAACTGGGAGAATGGTTTGGAGATTCTGGCATTTACATCAGTGTGCAGCATGTTTCTCTTTACTTAAAGACAAAGTTTATGACATAAGGTGTTGAAGTAACCCAAATGATTGTGGACGGACATGACTTTTTAATAGACATTTTAAAATGTACAGTTATGAAGCAGCAATTTTCAATTGATCTGTGTGTACAGACAAAGGCCACAGAATGACACATTTTATAAATACATAGAAAAGATGGAAACAGTGGCACTCTAAGTGTGTTTCTGGATAGGAAAGCTTCCCGGAGACTCACCAGTTGTGCAGTTCTTGAATTCAATATCATCAACCGCAGCTCCACCTCCTAGATCCTTTGTTCTGATTCCTTGAAATATGACCTTGAAATTCCTTAATTTTCCCAACAGGATGGTGGCCTTTTGCCAATGATTATCAGGGTCTGGCTTGCTTTGTTGCCATACTTCTGACAGTCCTTTATCTGTCTGAAATTAAAGAAGTTCACATTAGTGGAGAAGCTAAGGTCCTTAAGAATAAGAAGAAATATTGCATGGTACTGGAACTCTAAACCAATGAAAATGGGAATTTTGCATCCCAGTCCTCCTCATCTCCCACCCCCGTCCCCAGGAAATCTGACCGAAGTTCCACAGCCCTGAGATAAGGTGCCCTGATGACCCACAGCATGGGAAAGTTAACTCCATCCCTAATAAGAGAGCTGGCCTCCCATACTTGGGAAAGTTTGCCCCACCCCTCATGATACCCTGGGAGAGCTGGCTCCGCCCCTCAGCTGAGAGTGCTGTCCTTGGGACTGATCAACTGAACTTCCACCCAGGCACACACACATCCAGCATTTGGCGTAGTCACCCCCCCCCCAAATCTACCCCATCTATATGACCTGCTGGGGTGTGTGAAGAGACTGATCCTGCAGATTCTTAGTCACAGGACCACCATGACTCGGAACAACAGGATATTTGAGAAGAGTTTCAGTGAGGGTCTAGTTTTGATGACCTAGCAAAGTCAGAGGCCTTGAACCTGACCAGCAGCTCTGGACACAGTGAACATTAGCAAGTAAAGCTGTTTGGACAAAAGAGTGTACAGCAATTCCCAACATCTCTAAGATGCATGCAGAAGCAATGGAAGGGAGAGAGAGAGAGAAAGAGGAACAAATTGTTTTTTATTTCCTTTTAATTATTATTTATTTTTATCTTATTTTTATTCATTTTTATCTTTCCTGGAGGGAGAACTATAAGAGAGAGGGGAGGATATGGAAAAATTGGGAGATGTGTGGGATTGGGATGCAAAATTCCCAAGGAATCAATAAAAATTTGAAAACTTGTATAATGAACTCTGATAGCATCCATACTGTTTTTTATCTCACCCCAACAGACACACTGGTCTATCCACATGTTTTCCCAAAGCAATACTGGTGGGCATAGCAGTTAACATGCTTGAGTATATGTAGAGATATTATCATGACAGTTAAATCCACCTGTCCTTACATATAAGACAGATTCTTATTGAAAGAAATTATGGGTTTATAGTTCTGAACACCTCATCTCTACTTTTAACACATTGTAACTAATTATTCTGGTTATACATTCCTCCTAAAGAGCTTTATTCACTGACGGAGAAAAAAGCAAGAGGCCAAAGGATTAATGGGAAATCAGTTATCTCTGTGCAGCGAGTTGAAGAATGAAAGTGATACTTATCCAACTCAGTCAGATTTTAAATATCCTATTATTACACACTCAAAGTATTTTTACTTTCCAAAACTATAAATATCTGTGAACCAGCTATACTGGTTTCAGGATATAATTCTTCAAGCTAAGAGTTAATTTAAAAAGGCATAAGCAAATATTTCCTCAGAATTGTATAGGTTCAAGTAGATAACACATGCTAATATGTGAATGCTTCTAGAATTGTATCATGATGATATTGGAGATAATCATCAGTGTGATAGTGGGGCAAGGCCAGTTCAGGCACCCTCTCCTCTGCTGCCCAAAGACTTAGCTGGGGACATCCCCGTGGACACCTGGGATCTCGTCTGGAGCCAAGTCTCTTGCCAACCCTAAAATGGCTCCCTTAATGTAGATATCTTCTGCTCCTATATCCGCCCTTCCTCCATCTCCACCGTCCCAATCCTCAGTCTTTCCCTTCTCTCTGCTCTCTCCCACTCTCCCCTTCTCCCATCCCCACCTCCGCCCCTACTCTCACCCCCATGCTTCCAACTTTTGCCAGGCGATCTTGTTTGCTTCCAATTTCCAGGAGGATCTATATATGTTTTTCTTTGGGTTCACCTTGTTATTTGGCTTCTCTAGGCTTGTGAATCTTCGGTCGGCATGGGATGGAGATAGAGACAGAGACCCTCATCAGAGCAATGGACTGACCTTCCAAGGTCCAGTTGAAGAGCAGAATGAGGGAGAAGAGGAGCAATGAAGTCAGGACCGCGAGGGGGTTGGTCCACCCACTGAGACAGTGTGCCTGATCTAATGGGAGCTCACCAAACCCAACTGGACCAGGACTGAACTCAGCATGTGATCAAACCGGACTCTGATTGTGGCTGCCAATGGGGGCTGACTGAGAAGCCATCGATAATAGCACTGGGACCTGTTTCTACTGCATGTGCTGGCTTTTTGGGACCCTAGTCCATTTGGATGCACAGCTTCCTAGGCCTGGATGGAGGGGGGAGGGCCTTGGACTTCCCACAGGGCAGGGTACTCTGCCCTCTCTTAAAGGAGGGAGGGGAAAGGAGGAGGGAGAGTGGGGGAGCGGGAGGGGAATGGGAGGAGGGGAGGAAGTGTAAATTTTTTAATGAAAAAATAAAAAAAAAGAATTGTACCGTGATCTAACATACGCCATAACCCTAATGATCAAAATTTGGGAAAAGCCAACACCTACATGAAGGTAACAGACAGGCCAGTTGAGATGCAGAAGACTTTGCTTTTGCATGCTGCTTTGTAGTGTTTTGTTTCGAGCTTTTCTGGAGAACTGGATATCAGCTTCTAGGAATGTCTATGGGGAGTTTACCTTGACCGTTCTGAGATGGGAAAATTTGCTCACTGTTCCTTATTTGTATCCTGAACAGTAAAAATGAAGAGAGAGCTGACCGGGTTCAGCACACACTTCGTGGGATTGTGAATGTAAGGAGCTGGTTCATGCTCCAGTTGCCCCAATTTCGCCTGTAGGATGAACTGTACCCTTGAAAAGTGAAGCAAAATAAACCTTTTCTCTCTGTGGTGCTATTTTCAGGTGATCTTATCATAGCAACAACAGAGAAATGGGACAGGATGGTTTAATAGATCACAATGACGGATATTGACCAAAGGAGAAAATGTTGACATCACATTGCACTTATAGTTAGCATCCAAACACACAGTACTACCTGCTGCTCTGTCATTGTTCTTACTTGATGCGTTCACAATAAGAATGTGGCCTCAGAGGGTAGCAATTTATAATTGTTTTTCTTAGATCTTTGGGGAGCCCACCACTCAGCTCCCAAATAAATCACACAAAGGTTTGTTCTTGTTTATGAATGCCTGGCCATAGCTTGGCTTGTTTCTAGTCAGTTTTTCTTAACTTAAATTATCCTGTCTATGTTTTGACTCTGGAATTTTACCTTTATTTCTTACTTTACTTCTTATACGGTGGCTTACTGTGTAGCTGGGTGACTGACCCTGGGTGTCCTCTTCTTTATACTGCTCCTTGATCTTTTTCTTCCAAGACTTCTCCTACTTATTTTCTCTTCCTGCCAGACCCGCCTATCTTTTCTCCTGACTTGCAATTGACAATCCAACTGTTTATTAGACCAATCATGTGTTTTAGACAAATAACAGCTCCACAGAGTTAGCCAAATGCAGCATAAAGGAATGCAACACATCTTTGCATCATTAAACAAACATTCCACAGCATAAATAAATGTGACACATCTTAAAATAATAATCTACAACAGTAATCAAGTAATGAAAAAGTTGAGGATTTAATAGAATAGCATCTAGAAAATCAGGCATGATGTTCACATAAATTTGTGATGCACAGATAGGAAATATATGACTTATTTGTATTTAAAAGATATAGGGAAATTTAGAAAGACAAATTTCTGAAGAAAGATATGAAGGAGTCATATATTTACAATTTCTTGCTATGGAGAATTAATGTATACATCCAATGCCTCATTCTGTGTAGATATAAATACTTGATCGAATTGTTTTTTTATGTATTAGAGGAAACAAACAGAAGGTTTTACTATGTATCATTGATGTAAAATTAATTTTGCAAAATAAATAGCAATTTATAGATAAAGCTTTTGCTACTATTTCCTCATATATGATTATCCCCAGAGACTTGTGAGATACCTCCATTAAAGGGGATGGGATTAGGAATTTCATCTTTCTGATAACTAAAGAAGATCTTTTCAAGGTTAGTCTTTGACTCTCAGTGATGTTTTAGTGATTGAGAATCAAAGGAATAATAAATTAAATTAAAGATTAAACTGAGGGGATCTTTCTGACACTTAAGAATATCAGAGACAAGGGTATTGATGAAAGCCTGTCTTAATTTATAAATTGTAACATTTTCCCAGGCATCCACTTCCGTACCTCATACAATACTCTTGAGATGTGCTAATCTTGAAAAGGGTTTTCAAAAAATAACATCAAAGAAAGTCATGGGATCCCCTTAATAAATAAAATATGAATCATTTCTTAAATCTTATAACTAGTCTTCCATTAAAAATAAAAAAGGCTAAGAGACTTGAACAAGGCACTTTGATTTTTACATGAACAAAAATAGAAAATGAGAGTTAATTATGTTGTGAATCTTTTATAATGGGGTATTATAGGCTATCACTTTAATATATTCTAACACTTTATATACTCTAATACACACACACACATACACACACACACACACACACTTGGAATATAGCATCAATTCTTATTCCTATAATTGCCAATTTCTTTTCCTCAATGTATATTTTTTACATGCCTATATATTCATTTGTTTATTCAGAAAACATACAATGCTTATATAGTGACAATTTCAATGCTACAATCTTGAATAAAATGGGGGGAAGATGAAGCCTACCCTGTGGAATTAAGTAGTCTAATATAGAGTTCACAAAAACAAATTGCTATACTGACTCCCTCTCTCACACACACAATTTTACAAGGTGGGTTTGTGATCAACTCCAAGTTCTTTGCTTCTCATTTATTAATGTCTTGAGTTCAATTCTTTCTAAGGGTGTATGATTAATGCCACTCACATCCATCCCATAATTTTTCCACTAACTGGCCATGCATAAAGTTTGTATACACATAGATTTTAATTCAAGATCCCTAAAAATAATTAATTAAAGGAAAGTAATATATATATTAATTAGTTAAATTTCAAAAGTAGAGGAAACATTACTCCCTATATTTTAACAATTTTTTAAGCTAAGAATACATTGCATCGTCATGTGCACAGGAGACCACACAAGGTGTTTGCCTCCATGACTCATATAAATCTTTATTTCTTATGTCTGGTAAAGAAAGGCAATGGGAAGCACTAAGAAGATAAAACCATTTCCCATTTTAAAGTTGTGTTAACAGAGAAATTAACTCAGCTATCTAGTCTGATACATTTGATATAAGTATACAAAGTTTCATCAAATAATGAAAAGTATACACTAAACCATTTGAGAAATACCTCTTTTTATTCACTGACATTTTCATGATAATTGAAAGGTTTTCACAGACCCTAAATCTCTTGTTTAATTATTTATCTATGCTATACCTATTGAGCCACCATACTTTTTCATGAACTATTTTAGCAATGTCTTTATTTCCTGCTAAGAAAAATTAAATTACTTGGATATAAACTGCAGAATACCTAGGAATGTCGGGCACTAAGAAGTCATGAAGTCATAGGCTGACAATGTGTCAATTTGTCATCATCTATACAGTTAGATATGAAAAATAAATTGTTTGAATAATCCAAGAGCCCTGATTGGTCTTTGTAGTCAAAACACTGAAAAGGGGCAAGTTTTGCAATTAGGTAGCACTTGATCATTAATCACTCTACCACAACCAAACACTTCTGAAAACGCATCTGGTCTCCCTTCACCTGAGCAGAGACCCTACATTTCTATCGACACTAGGACTGTATTAGGTCCCCTCAAGGCTGCCTTAAATGAAGAAAAACTGAGAGAATTTGTCACAGAGTTGTGGTCTTGTGTTTTCTGACATACTTATTGTTTCTCTGTGGCACAGAACGTTGAGGACAATCAATTACACATTCATTGAAAATAGTTAGAGCATATTTTGGTGGTGGGAACTGAACACAGAATCATGAATATTTTAAACCCATACTACATCCATGCCCTGTGTCCCTTACCCATATAGCATTTACAGTATTGGAAGAACCATTGTTCTACCTTGTAAACACTCTCAAATGCAGCTGCCAAGACATTAGAGGATTCAAAACTGCACTGCTAGCAAAGGCTTTCTGACAACCAAAGGTTTGGGAATATCAGAAGGTAACTGTATAGGTGATTTATAGTGGGTACTTTTTACAACAGAAAAGCTTTCCTATAAATACATTCCTTTACAATTCTAAATTTCTATGCAATACTAAATACAATGGTAAACATAAGACATTGGGCATTAATCAAAACCCATGCAATACTACAGTATTAAAATGACCCCAATGTATTACTCAGGAAGTTGAATAGTCCAAATGGTTTACAATCTGACAAACCAGTCTAAATGCATGAATGATGTGTATAGCAAACTCAAAGACATAATAAATTTGTAAATAAATATATTTGTAAGAAAAAGGAAAATAATTGCACATTAGCAATGTATTATATTTAATAAAGTTCATAAAGAAACAAAGATTTTATACTAAAATATTGAAAGAATAGGTAAGAAATAGGGTAAATTTCTTGCTATTTGAATAAAAGATTACAAAAAAGATATTGAAGAAGAGCTGAATGATTTGTGTGATAATGGCTCACATTTAGAGATACTATAAACTTATGTTTATATCAGTCTAAAGAGATAATGACACAGAAGTATTTACAATTATATATATGTACATAGAACTGTATGCAGATTACTTATATACAACCATGTATATCTTCTATCAATACCACCAGAGCTACAAGAATAAGATCAGACCATCAAGGAGCATACTTGGTGCTGAGATCTTCATTATAAATCTTATCTTCTAAGGAAAGGTTACCGTATCTTAGTGGGACAGCAGAGACTAGAAGACCTGGACCAATTGCGTACCTGAACTTGTGTCTGACATTTGTCAGAAAGTGAGAAAGTGGCAAAATAAAGATCCAGAGAAACCCTGTCTCGAAAAACCAAAAAAACAAAACAAAACAAAACAAAAAGATCCAAATGGATGGGGGATGTGTCACAGGGTTAGAAAAGCAAAGCAGAAGAGTTATAGCCCGCAGAGTTTGAAAATATAGAAAAAAATCATATACAATTGCTTTTAATGTATGGTAACAACAAATATAAAGAAACCCCACAGATATAAATAAACCACACACTGAATAAATGAGTGGGGGAAAGAGGCAAATACCCTATGCCAAATAATTTTGGAAAATTAACAGAGATATTTTGCTCATGAAGATATGGAGTTTAAATTCTCACCCTTCGACTGTGGGTTGCTGAGAAGCTCTAGTGTTTATGACACTATACAAAGTAATTGGCTTGTATTTCTCAAAACTGCAAAAATTATCCCAAACAAGAAAAGTCTCAGAAGGAGTATGGGAGGACACAAGTGCTATAATAGTTTCAAACATTGGGTGTAAAACTGAGATACTGTATCTTAAGTATGAACTTTAGATAAATTTTTTAATTTTTATAATGGCAAATATAAGCAGTTGGATTTTAGATGATAATAATGAGTGACCATGGAATATATAGATGATCCCTCTACTATTTTTATGAAATTATATCAATCTATATAAGATAAAAAAATCACCCAATAAGTTTTAAAGTATTTCTTATTTACATATAGTATATGATATTTATTAACAATATATTTATGGTAATCTGATCTATAAAATCAAATTTGTAAAGCTGGGAAAGCAATAGCTATTAGAACTACTGACCTTAACTCAAATTAACATAAAAAACACAGAGAGAATAGCCTCCAAATATTACAATTAAATAAAATGTATTTTGTATATCTAGTGTGTTTATAAATTCTTTTTGACTTAACCTTTTTTAAAATTCATCAACTGGGAAAACTTTAAATATTTTTAAACGAGAGTAACGATGACAAAAGGATAATGAAATCTGTAATACCCCAAGAGATTGGACACTATGCAGGAATTATGTTGAATTTAAATGACAGCAAAATAAAATTCACTTTATAAATATGCAACTGAATCATCTCATAGAAACCAAAACTGACCCTCGTTTATCAGAGAAGACTAGAACACAATGTGATTCAGCTCATATAGATGACTTTCCTGGTAAAAAATATATGCTCTACAGTTATAATAAAATACCTGTTGAAAATATAAAAGAATGATTTGTATTTACTAAACAGAAAATGATCTTCCAAACATTTGAGATGAGAACTGGTCTGGAAAGATGGCTCAGTGAGAAAGAGCTATTACTGCTCTTGCAGAGGACCCAGTTTGGTTCCCAGTAGCCACATGAGGAGCTCACAAGTGCCTGCAACTCCAGTTTTAGGGACTCTGATGCCTTCTTGTTTCCATGGGTACCTGCATGTGTGTGGTACACATACATATATACATTCATACATACTCCCATACACATAACAAAAACAAATAAATCTTAAATCTAATCAATCAACTGAAGCAAACTGACAAGTACTGAAATTTAGAAGTCACACACATTTTTAAACTATACATAAATATGTTTAATGTTTATGTATAAGTTAATGACATTTTCATTAAAAATAAGATGGAAATCAAGAGCAGTTAGCGCATGTAAAACATGAGATAATCTGCACAGAAACTTCTTGAAAACTACTAGGAAACATCTGGAGGGAATTCTGGAGTTAGTGGCTCCTGTCTTTTTTAAGACGTGGGAGGCAAAGGAAAGCATCCTTTGTTTGGATGTGTGGTCACAGACACTTTATGAAAAATTCATTTTATGTTTGTTATGAAGTTATTTTAGGTAGAATATATTCACTTTATTGCTGGAAGGGCAAATCTATAACCCCAAAAGTTATTTTGTGAAAATATTCTTCACAGGTTCCTGTAACCAAACTAAGACTCTCAAGTGAAATGGGGAGTTTAATGAAAAATATAAAAATTAATGAAGCTAGGGTTATACAAATCATTTCTTTAGATCATGCTTATTTTAATCCAACTTTGTGATATTGAAGATTTTTAAATATAGCATCATAACCTCACATGATATATAACACATCTTTATTTTCTCCTATTCACACAAGAATAAATATAATTTACATATCCCCACACATGGGTAAGCATACGCATTTCCATTTTAAGACTGAAAAATATCCCTCAAAGGGTCTTCCTTTGGCATTAAGAAGAACATCCTTAACCTGATCCAGAATATTCTCAATGGCCTCACACATGACATTCATTTGTGTTTTCCATTCGCCAGACAGCTGTTAATTTCTTTTTCATCTTCATATTCAATTTTTATGATCGGAATCAATAATACAAATATGCTAGATGTCCTTTGATCTTCAAATATAGTTGAAGAAGATTAAGTTATTTTCTTTTACAGAGGTAAAAATGAATCATCATATGTTGAATGTTTACATTAAACAGCTCAGTACCTGATATCTGTGGCCCTTAATCATTCACTCAAGGTGTCCTCAAGATACTCCTCAACAGAGATGCCAGATTCAGGGACACCATCCTTTTCCTCTTCCTCGTCCTCCTTCTTTGATTTCTTTCTTGTGTCTCATTGTTTTAGCTAGTACTTCAAACACTATATTAAATGGCAGTGGGTAAAGGAGATAGTCCTATAGTGTCCTTGACTTTAGTGGGAATGCTTTGGGCTTTTCTCCATTTAGGATGACATTGGATTTGATTTGTTACATGCAGGCTTTACTGTGTCGAGGTATGCTACCTCAAATCCTGCTCTCTTTGGGACTTTTATCACAAAGGCATGCCAGGATTTGTGAAAGATCTCTTCTGAATCTATTGAGATGAGCAGATATTATCTGCTTTTTAAATGCATTTATATGATTTATTAAATTTTAATGACTTATGTAAAGCCAATTTGCTTATAATGACTATCTTTTCGATGTATGTTGCTATTTGTTGTCATGTCTTTATAGTGTATGTGGTTTAGAGTAATACTGGTTTCATAGGAGTTTTAAAGTATTTCTTCCATTTATTGTACCTTATATAATAACACTGAACTTAAGGTATTCTTGATAAGAGGGAATTTATACCTGGGACAAACTAATTATGGCTAGAAGAAATATTGCCACTAACCAAAATCAATGAAATCTCTTACTGTAGTCTAAGTACTTATTGCAACTAGCAACAGATAGAAACTACTACAGAAAGCCACGGCTGCTCCAAATGTAGAGAATAGGAAATGGTGGAGCTTCAAACCCCAACTGATACATATGCAAGGCAGTCCCTAAACTGAAGGATCTGGAAAAAATACCGAAAAGAAGGTGAAAGACTGTTAGAGCCTGAGGCTCAGAATGTTGTCTGGGTTGGTCTTGTTTCTAGAACATGACAGGGTAAATGTACCCATTAAATATTAACTATTATAGTTGCCTGATTAAGGTCACCACAATGACAGCATCGGTTTACATGCCAACATGTTTGGAGAAAATTGCACATGGCCTCATCCACAGATGAAGAGCTATAGATGGTTAGGGGCACAAAGGTCCTTGTGCCCACTTAGCACTAGAGAACTAGGAATGTTAAACATGCAGGGATCTCTCAGAGGAGAAATTCACTGTTTCCCACCTGGAAGGCTGGGGTTGCACATTGTTAAGGACCTGGTATCTTTTATGCTCTCTGTGGAGGCAGACCTCACCTGCCCTTTGCTAGAGAGGCAGACCTCACCAAAATCTCTAGATACTTCCTCCTTAGATTATGACCTTTAGATCTCACTTAATGAAATCCAACCCTAGTGAAGATGTCACATGTATTTTAGTCCTGCTGACCTCTATGGTATTTTGGTCACTGATCATACTATATTTTCGGCCTTTTCACTGTAGAGCCCAGCCTCACGGTCACATGTACTTTGCAAAGGAGTTTCTAAGTAGTCACAAATTAAGCTTTACTGCTCAACTGAAATAGGAATGATTGTTTTTTAGAAACTTTTCCCCAAATTGTTCTGAGTTTTAAATAGATTGACAATAAGCCACATGACATCAGACTCCCCAAACCTGATTTAGGTTGATAAAAGTGGCCATCCATGGACATATGTATAAAATCGCCATGCTAAACTGACTCAGTAAGTTGTGTGCATATGTGTGCATACATATGTTATGTACATAGATGTAACAATAATAACTATGAAGAGTTCTTGAATTTGGCAGATTTGGTTGGAATACAGGAGAGAATAGAAGAGGACAGATGGTTGGGAGTGATGTAGTTACAATACTCAGCTATAAAGTTCACGAAAAAAGCATTTACAACTTAAAAGGTACAGAGGCTGTTCCCCAGCCTCATTCTCTTCCTAGCTTCTTTTCATTCTTCCCGTTCCTCTTAAAGCCACCATTTATCAGTCTTTTAATGTCCCATCACTAGTTTTGGACATCTATACAAAATGTTCTTGGGATTTAGCAAACTGAACCTAGTTATTCCTACTTATGTTTCAGGTTAATCAACACTTCCTCTTGGCAGCCTTCACCAGTGTCCTCAAAAAGGACATAACTACCTAATACATAATTCAAGAATACACAGTACTATACTTACTTTTTTAAAGTGTAAAAAAATACAATCCTCCCTACCATGATTAATTAACAGATATCTGCTTCTATCATTAGGTAAACATGAAATGATGGGAAGAACCCGATACATAGCACTAAGCATAGTGGCTTTTACATAGTAGGTGTTCAATAAATAATGGTATGTATAGTGAATCTATCCAATATGCATGTGTGTTGGAAAAGAACAACAATTACATTTTTAAATGAATGTGTAGACTATACAGTGACTTTCAGACTATTTATAAGAAATAAAAATTATTTAGGTTTCTTTTTCGAATATTTGATGAGTCTTAGGGTTAGTCTAAGGTCAAAGGAGAAGGATAATAGGCATGCTATGACTAGAAATCTTTATTCATGCCTGACCTTTTCCCTTTTTCTTATTCAACCCCTTGATAAAATTTTTTGGAATGTTCAGACTTTTTTATGTCACACTCATGTAGTACAAATTTGCTTTAATATTTAAAACTTCCTTAATGATGCACTTTACAAAATTACACTGGTTGATTTCTCCAGGGCAGTTTATGGTCTACAAATACTAGGACCTTGCCTGGCTCTACTTAAATAACTAACAACCAGAGACTGGGTAGCCCAGAGACCTAGGGTAAAACCAAACACTGCTGGTTGAAAAAAAGTACGAATGAAATCACTCCTAATGTTATTCCTCTATACTCATAGATCAGTGCCTTATCCAGTCAACATTAGAGAGACTTTCTCCAGATGGGAACATATTCAGAGACCCACGGCCAGTCATTACAGCAGAGAGATTCTAAATGGAAGTATTTATTAAATCTGTCCCCTTAGATCTTGGGGAATTCCACAGGGGAGAAGGTGAAAAGATTGGAAGAGCCAGAGGGAATGGGGGATACCAGGAGAACAAGGCCCTCTGAATCAACTAAGCAAGGAAGATAAGAGCTGACAGAGATGGAAGCAGCAAGCACAGGACATACCTAGGTCTGCACTAGCGCGCGCGCACACACACACACACACACACACACACACACACACACACACATAATGATTCACATCATTTGATATTCTTACACTTACAAATTTTAATGGATTTAAATTGTATGGGTGAATGAATGTTAAATTAAAGCTGAAAAGTTCTGTGGAATAATTTTTTCATACCATACACTGCAAAGATCTGTTGCTCTCATCATTAATAAAAGCTGATTGGCAGATGGCTAGGCAGGATTGTCAGGACACAGAAACTGCTGGGGAGAAGAAGGGTGGAGTTGATGGAGACACCATGAGCTGCAGAGCGAAGAGTATACATGAAGAACATATGAAGTGTGTACAGGAAGCACATATTTTAATAGAAAGAAATAATTTGAGTTATAAGAGCTAGCTGAAAACAAGCCTAAGTTACCAGCCAAGAATTTATACTTAATAATAAGTCTCTGTGTGGTTATTTGGGGGGTGGCTGCTGGGACACAGAAGAACTCTGCATACAAATGGCACCCACCATCAGGCAACATAGGTCTATGTAAAATCTGAGAGAGCTTTTAAAAAAATGTTCCAAACACACAAAAAACCTGAGCCAAGTGTGGTTTTTTAGTTACATGGTCTCTTGACAGCTGCAGTGCTGAGATGCTGGGAAGAAGAGGGTGGAGTAAAGTGAGTCAAGAGGAGATACCATAGACGCAGAGCAAGCATGGGAAGTTGATACAAGAAGTAAGTGTGCCTCAATGAGCACATTGATTAATAGAAATGGGATAATTTAAGTTATAGGAGATAGCTAAACATGAGCCTAAATTATAGGTCAGGCATTTATAATTAATATTAAGTTTCTGTGTGATTGAGGAGTAGCTAGAGGGACAGAAAAGACTAATTACAGAAAGGTCACTAAGGGTTATTTTTTTCTTTAACAGGTAACTTTCCTAGAACGTACAGTAATTGATCAAAGTCTCAGGTAATGCAAGAGTTTATTGAGCATATATGTTTATATGGAATTCATCATGGAGCTGCTCCTCTGATAGAGTGCCCTACAGATGACTCTTAAAAGTCTTTGCTGTACTCTGTGTAGAAAAGGGTCACTAGCCCGATTAAAATCCCCATCTATGATATTCAAGATTATTTCATACCGAGTGCTTAATGAACAGATTCCCTTGTCTTTCACACTACATATCATTTTTGAAAGAGAAAAAGAAAAAAATGATGATTGTAGAAAAACAATGACAAAAAATGAGAATGAAAAGTCCCTAGAAAGCACAAGACAGGAACAATAATCAGAAAAGGCAGCAATGTCAAAAGCAAGATGTCAGTAATGAATGATGGTGACTGTCCCTTGGCACATTGTCACTTATGAAGGTTGATAACCAGTCAATGAAAATGAAGGACAGTGTTTTATTATGAAATTAGGGCACATAAATTGGCTCGCTCATCCTCTAGGAGAGGAGGGAGGGGTAATGAGAAATAACCTACAAATGCATGCACATAAGGCAACAATGGAAGGCAACTGAGGGCATCAGTGTGACTTATCTAAATTTCTCTTCACAAAGTATCAACATTGTTGCTATTTCAGAATAATTTTTTTCACCAAGTATAAAAGTAAAATCTCAAGGTAAAGTGGCTGTAAACCAATGCTATTTAACAGAATAAAATGTACAAAGCTGTTTGTCTATTAAGAACAGTATATATTTGGCATGAAGAAGTGTTTCTTGCTTTAATAGTTTACTGAGCACTTAAAAGTAGGCATTGTTTTGTATTTTCCTGACAAGATACAAATCAAAATGTCTATTATTTTACTTTTAACTAATAATGCAACAGGTAGAGTAAACAAAGTACTAGTAGATTAAAATGTATGAGTAAAGTAGAAAAGGTAATAGAAAATAATAAAATGGATAAATTTACACATTAATTAATACAGAATGAAAATGAAAGGTGATAAATTTTTATTAACTAAATCTTAGAACTTTAACATGATAAATGTATTCATTTTATACTTTAAAACTCATTGATTGAACATTTGATTTGTGGCAAGTACCCCTTGTACTTGTTGATATAATATTATAAAAGAAAATGAAATTAAAACTTATACACACACA
>NC_022018.1:3717157-3723572 GCF_000317375.1 Microtus ochrogaster | reverse complement strand
GAGAGAGAGAGAGAGAGAGAGAGAGAGAGAAAGGCATAGTTAACTTCAAGGAAAGAAAGGGTTATTCCAAAGGTTATTCGTAGCAAAGAGAACCACGTTATCAAAGATTGTGGAATATTTAAATGTTTTATTATTTTGGAAATCCCAACCAGCATAATAAAGTGAAAATATAAGAAGGGAATTAGAGACATTAAGTAGCAAGACTAGGCAAAGTCCAAGACCATCTTATGTGGGTATCCCAGTGCCATGGTTGCAAGTGACCCATATGAGTATTGTGGGTTGAACATGGGATCCCTTGTAAAGCATGACCTTAAGTGCTAACTCACCCCTCCAACCTTAGATATTTTTAATTTCAATTTTAGAATGCATAACTTTACACATACCATATTTTCAAGATAATGTTGCCATACATTTACAGTAGTAATTCATAAGAAATTATAGTAATAATTTCAACATAATCCATAACTTTATATTCAATAGGTAAATGACTGCAAATTTTCTCATGTGACTTTTGTTAATTTTGATTTCAAGTGAGTTATAATTTTAAAAATGTTTAAGGTCTCTTTGGAATTTAATTTTATGAGTAAGGTAGAGTATAGGCTATACCATCTAAAACAATTATGGTAATGAAAACAGGTATCAGTAATGTAGCAGGATACAAGATTATCTAAAAAAAAATCAGTAGTCCTCCTTTACAAAGATGATAAATAGGCTGAGAAAGAAATCAGAGAATTACTACCCTTCACAATAGCCACAAATAGCATAAAATATCTTGGAGTAACTCTAATCAAACAAGTGGAAGATTTGTATCACAAGAACTTTCAATCTTTGAAGAAAGAAATTTAAAAAGACACCAAAAATGGAAAGACCTCCCATGCTCTTAGGTAGGTAGAATTAAGATAGTAAAAATGGCAATCTTACCAAAAGCAATCTACAGATTCAGTGTAATGCCCATTGAAATTTCAGAAAAAATTCTTCACATACCTCAAAAGAACAATACTCAACTTCATATGAAAAAGCAAAAATACCAGGATAGCCAAGACAATCCTGTACAATAAAGGAATTTCTGGATACAATACAATCCCTGACTTCAAACTCTACTATAGAGCTACAGTACTGAAAACATCCTGGTATTGTCATAAAAACAGACAGGAGGACCAATGGAACTAAATCAAAGACACAGATATTAATCCAGACACTTAAAAACACCTAATTTTAGACAAAGAAGCAAAAAATATAAAGTGGAAAAAAATAAAGCATATTTAACAAATGATGCTAGCAGAACAAGAAATCAACACATAGCAGAATGAAAATAGATCCATATCTATCCCCATGCACAAAACTCAAGTACACATGGGTCAAAGACCTCAATATAATATAGCCAACCACACTGAACATCATAGAAGAGAAAGTGGGAAGTACACTTGAATGCATTGGCCCATGCATTCCTAAATATAACAACAGTCGCAAAGACACTGAGAGAAACAGTTAATAAATGGGACTCCCTGAAACTGAAAAACTTCTGTAAAGCAAAGGACATGGTCAACAAGACAAAATGACAGCCTACAGAATGAGAAAAGATCTTTACCAACCCATTGAACAGAGGTTTGATCTCTAAAATATGCAAAGAACTAGAGAAATTGGTCATCATAAGAGCAAATAATCCAATAAAAACTGGAATACAGACCTAATCAGAGAACTCTCAACAGAGGAATCTAAAATGGCTGAAATACACTTAAGGAAATGTTCAACATCCTTAGTCATCAGAGAAATGCAAATCAAAACAACTCTGAGATTCCATCTCACACCTGTAAAAATGGCCAATATCAAAAACACCACTAATGACAACTTATATTGGAGAGGATTAGGGTAAAGGGAAACTCCTGCATTGCTGGTACAAGTGCAAATTAGTACAGCCCCTTTGGTTATCACAATGGCAATTTCTCAGAAAATTAGAAAACAACCTACCTCAAGACCCAGCAATATTTTGGGTATATACCTGAAGGATACTCAATTGAACCACAAGGATATGTGCTTAAGTATGTTCATGGCAGCATTGTTTGTCATAGCCAGAATCTGGAAACAACCTAAATGTCCCTCAACTGAAGAATAAATAAGGAAAATGTGATAGATTTACAAAAAAAGTATAACACAGCAGAAAAAAAATGTCATCTTGAAATTTGCAGGCAAATAAATGGATCTAGAAAACATTATTTTGAGTGAGGTAACCCAGACCCAGAAAGACAAATATCACACGTATTCACTCATAAGTGGCTTTTAGACATAAAGCAAAGAAAACCAGCCTACAATTAACATTCCCAGAGAACCTAGACAACAATGAGGACCCTAAGAGAAACACACATGGATCTAATCTATTTGGAAAGTAGAAAAAACAAAAACAAGATCTCCTGAGCAAATTGGGAGCATGGGAACCATGGGAGAGGGCTAAAGGGTAGGGTAGAGGAAGGGAGGGGAGCAGAGAAAACTGTATAGCTTAATAAAATCAATAAAAAAGAGATTAAAAAAAACAGGTAATAGGATTTGAGCTTCTGTGAAACTTTTGATGATAGTGATGAAGATGGGGATGAGACAGAGATGAGAAGAACATGGAGGATTTGAGAGTCACCCTGAGACAGAAAAAATAGTAATTTGAGAAATGAAGTTACAGTTTTTGTCAGTATTAGTGTTTTGGAGTGATAGAAATCAGACTCAGTGATTTCCTATGAAGAAATGTTTGCCTAGGCAGCTGCTCAGAATTCAAAGGGAGACAAGACAAAGGAGGAAGTCAGAAAACCATGAGTGTAATCTTTATAAAGAAGGACCCAGCTTCATGAACCCAACTCCACACAAGTCACCAAGCAGAAGTGGCACATAGAGTGTACGTATGTCCTAATTGCAGTGTGTCATCTTCAGTGCCATTCTGACACCAAGAATAAATGATGGCAGTGAACAATGATCATGGGCCAGACTGTTCTTTATTCTCTCAGCAATGTGGGGATGTTGACCTGGAATTGTTGATTCTGGGTCAGAATTTCTAGACAGTAGAGGAGGAAGGGTCAAGTATTTACTAGCTCCAATGTCTATAGTTCAGGAAATAACTAAAGTCAATTTTATATTTTGGCTGATTATTTTTGCAAATATAGGTCTATGTAGCACTCACAAGTGTCTTCCTAGACAGAGTTCCTCCATGACACATTCTATGTCTTACCTCTCTCTCTAATGTGCTATCAAACATGCAAAATGCAGACATCCAGTACAGAACATGCTCAATAAATTATGATATATTTGAAACTTGTTTTGCTTTAGTGTGTGTATGTGATTTTAATATAGGAATAAACACAATCAGAGGAGTTTTGATACAGCGTAGATAATGCTAATAGCAGCTCTGAAATGATCTATTAGTAACTACCAATACAGAAACTGAGGCTCGGAGTAGATAACAAACTTGGAATTGATATCACGCAAGAAGGAGCATAAAGTAGAGCAGAAATGGAAGCTACATTTGTTTGAACGCACACTGCTGCCACTGTGTGGAAGTGGAGAACCATGATAAGCCACTGGCAAGGCCTGGCTGAGTTCCTGCTGAGCCAATGGTAATGTAAACTTGTCTTTAAAGAGGCAATAACAGCAGTCACTCTACATTTGTCATCTGGACATTTTAACTACCAAGACGCCATAGCAAGAATTGAAAATGAAGCTTTGATGTAGTTTAGCTTTTCAATTTATTATGTATATAAAAGTTATGAGAGCCAGGCTCATTAAGGTTTAATGTAAGAAAAAGACTGTGTTTGTCCCTTAAAGGCTTGGGCAAAAACAATAAGACCCAACCATCCACGTGTAGTGAATTAATTAGTAACAAATAGCAAGATGTGCTCTGGGGACCAGAACACATGGGGAAAAATAATATTGAATTTATTAATTAAATACTGTCCCAATGATTGAGAGTGAAGGCACTGGGGTGTAACAAGATAGAAGTATGTGATCTTAGAAGTTTAGAAGATTAGAAGGCAGTTCACGTGGTTAAAATAGGTCAATCTTAGCCTTACACAGGACCTACCTGTTGACTGCAGACTTCGTACCTTCTCGCAACTACACAGATGTGCATTGGGATAACTGGAAAGTGGGAGGTAATTTGAAGTTTTAGGAGGAAATATTAAAATGAAAAGATTCTATCCGTAGACTTGAGTTGCCCTACTCTCCTTTCATTTATCAAGAACTTAACAACTCCAACAATATATGTGGGCTCAGAGGGAAATCGATCCTGAAAGCTGGCTTGGAGACATAACTACACTCTGCAGTACATATTTCCTACCCTGAAATTGCATGAGAGTGACCAATGAGTTAAACTATTTCATGATTTCCCAACTTAATTCATCAATATTTACTGTATTTTGAGCTCAGTAAAGTGAAACAAACCATTTATCTACAATTCTTGCATGTTTTTAAATACCATGAGCTTCATTTACCTCATCAAGAATGGTAATTGTCAAATTTATCTTGCAAACTTTGGCAGAGATTAGAAGTCAGCTGTTCATAGTTTCCAACATGAATTCAGGCACATAGATGAATAGTCTACTTATATAGACTTAAAGACAAAATTCTTTAAGATCATGATAAATCAAAGAGGTCATCTCTAATTGATAACTACTTGCAAACAAAAAAAATTGTTTTCACAGTAGGAATCTCGCTGGGAAAACAAACCACTCTTAAAGGTCGGCCCCAAATCCAGCAACAGATAGCCAACACATATTGAACTTAATGGCATATTTGGAGGATCTTTGTCTCATATATGTGTGTCAGATATATATATACATACATATCTTCAAATCCTTTTTACACACACACACACACACACACACACACACACTCACATTATGGCTTTCTGTTTTGTTTTTTTGTGGATGTCCTATATGTAAGAACAGGTGTGTGTGTGTGTGTGTGTGTGTGTGTGTGTGTGTCTGCAGTCGTTTGTGGGTATTTTGTGTTTTTCCCATTGTTTGTTTTGTCCTATTTTGATTTGTTTGTTTTGTTTTATCTTGGTTTATTTTACTATTATTTCTTAGATGACTGTTTTCTAATGAGAGATACAAAGAGCACGGAACTAAATGGGAGGAAAGGAGGGGGCAACTGGGAGGAGTAGGAGGGGGAGAAGCATAATTAGTATGTATTCTATGAGCCGAATCTATTTTGATAAAAGAGGAAAAGATATATTTCTAAAATAAATGAGTTTTTAAAACATAAATCTTAATCATTTGAATGATAAATCGTTGAAAATTAGTAAAGAAAACAAACCCAATAATAACAGATGCTTCTCAATTTTGTATGATTGAGACAAGTTTTGGCATTAGAAAAGTCGTGAGAGAAGTGAGTTGGTAGTTTATGGCTTGACAGAGACTAGAAGGACAAATAATTATCCTAGGATCATTTTATCTGTAATATTCTGGATCACACAAGTCTCCATGCTAAAAACCATCTGTGCTAAAAAGAAATGGAGCTAGAAGTAGTTTACCTGGATTTCCCTGTCCAGTTCTCATCATCCAAGAAAGATGCACAGAGCCTCTCACACATCCAGGTGACCAGGCACTGACCAAGGTCCTCTGCTCCAACCTTGCACTTCACTGCAACCCTCTGAGCAGCCACATCCTTCTCCCAATCAATACCACTCTCCTACCATTTATACATGCCCTTCTCTTTCTCTCTCTCACACACTATTATCCATTCAAAACCATTTCCTATGGATCAACAGCACCCTCTTTCCCTATTTTTACACATCTTTATTGATGAGGAAAAGGAGGGAAAATTGTGAGTAACACAGCAAGACCAAACAAAGATAAAAACAAACAAACAACAAAAAACAAACAAACACAAACCCACTGCATTAATGTCAAAATGGAAATGAATGGTTGGGTGTACTTTTTACCTTGTCATTTAACAGCTGTTTAAAGGAGATTGCTATTCATTCAGAAACCCATTCTGGCAGAGAGAAAGGGCAGGAGAGCAAAATTCCCTCACTTCTCTAATCTGGCACACTTTAAATAATATGATTAACTGTACAACTATAATAATATTAAAAAATAATTCCTAAAGGTAATTCACGTTAAACCATTCACATGAAGTGTTCTTCTTTTAAAATGATCTCTGTTTCAAATTAATCTGCTTCTTTGTATTTTTTCTTTTTATTTCCCCTGTGATTCCTGATGCTCAATGGTAGAGAGCTGCATCTGTCAGCTAGAGATTCCACAATTCTCTAGTACCTGATGTTAGATCTGGTCACTTGTGTGACTGCCAAGTAAACCCAGGTCAGGATATTATTGCTTTTGGATAGAGGCTACTCCATGAGTCAGAGAGAGAGAGAGAGAGAGAGAGAGAGAGAGAGAGAGAGAGAGAGAAGAAGAAGGAGGAGGAGGAGGAGGAG
>NC_022018.1:3679340-3717057 GCF_000317375.1 Microtus ochrogaster | reverse complement strand
AGAGAGAGAGAGAGAGAGAGAGAGAGAGAGAGAGAGAGAGAGAGAATAAAATCAGCTTTTATTTTTAAAGAAAATTTTTATACTTAGCATCAAACAAATTTGGAGAATTTTCTTGATGCCATGGGAGGTTATATTGCATTGGCACTTCACAGAAAACAAACCAAAAACAAACACTAACAACAAAACCAAAAAAAAAAAAAACAAAAACATTTTTTGGAACGTGTTCCTTTTAGCGTAAACATTACTTTACGAGAATATTTTTAAGTATTTCACGGAAAGGCAGATTTAACCTGTGTGTTTTGTATAGGAAGCATCTATTAATTTTTTTACAATTGAAATTACAGTATTAGCTACATTTTTGGGGCATAATTCCAGAAACACAAGTTAAATTTCCAAGTTCTTGGATTAATTCATTAACATATATACATACTAATTCATCATTTTTTAATTTATTGTAGACTATTTATTATGTGATCTTTCCTATAATTGTTTTCATCTATATTTTTACATGTCATCCTGTATGAATTACATCCTATCCAGCATTAATGAGCTATATGTTCTACTTTATAGCTCATTTTCTTATTATTATGTTTGACTCAACCTCTTCTTAGGCCAACCCATATTTGTGGTGAGGTTGGATGTTCTTCTTGCTGGGGAAACCGGATTTCCTGTTGCCATCTAGCCTCTGTGAGCAGCAGAATGTATGTTTTTGGGTTACATGCAGCTGCTAAGTTTGATAGTCTCCGTTTCCATTTTGCTTACAATCAAACCCTGGGCATCATGAGGGGAAGGCACACACAGCCTTCCTCCAGGGTTTACTTTTATTGATTTCTTTTCTGTTCGTGTTCAGCATTTAAATGGTATGTCTCATCTCTAGACACATGATGGTCTACTACTGTGTCCACAATACACCTCTTGTCTCCTTTGGTCACTCAGAATACCTCTTACTCTATATTTATTACAAGCAAGATGATGGTGATGTGGGACTTACTCTACTGAATTTAATATTACCATTGTCATTTCTACAGATGTATCATTGTAGGTTATTTTTAAGGTATATGTACTTGTATAGGGCTATTTCTGAATCACAAAATTTTTACTTTAATAATTCCAAAATTATGTCCCTTTGTGTTAAAATGAATCATTTTAACTATTTATTCATATATATGTGTTCACAGAATAGTAATAATGTTATCAATGGGCAGATATATTTTGAGTAAAATTAAGAAAGAATGATTGTATTTTATTGATGAATGCTCTAAGTGTATACATTACCCTATATTTGTACTTAGAGGATTAACCCAAACAAGTAAAACCTTCAAAAAATTGTAAACAATATTGAGATCACATAACAGTGAGATTCACTGAACCTCCTGATAGGAAGGAACACAGTGTTTCTGTTGTTTTCTGATCTCCAGTTCTCTGAGTCACCTTCCAGGTGCAGTATAAACCAGAAATCATCCAGTCTATGATGAGCACACTGTGGCTCGAAGGCACATATTAGGGGCTTCTTTGACAGTGAGGACAACAATTACAATCATATTGAGAGCAGACTGCTTTCTGGTGGCATTATGCTCAGATGGAGCAGAAGATCTACACTCTGACTCTCTTGGGGCATACTTGGAGCACAAAACTGAACAATGAAAGCAAATGTTCTCATTATTCTGTACTTTGCTCTCCTTTTAAAAATTTTCAGTCCAATTAGTGGAGATTCATAGTGGAAAAAATGAAAATATAAGATGATAAACTTCAAGGAAAAATTCTAGGCAGAAAATGAAATCTGTCTTAGAAGATTATATAATGAGTAATTCTCTTACATTGTCAGAGTAAGCAATGGATCCAGGACACGCCACTTGTCATCTCTCAGCACAAAGGTTCAATTCTCATTTCTTCAATATTATGCATATCTGTACCTCTAACTCCAAAATAGAACTACTACATTATGTGAAAATACTGTGGGGAGATGCTTGCCTTTGCCATACTTAAAACTGATTTAACATTGCCTTTAGTTAGCCTTCATGTTTTTCTATCATGTCTTCTACAAATATCTCTGACCTGGCTTGTATCTGTGTTGCTATGTTTGTTTTCTACATGTGACATTTTAACAAAACTTATTTATTTTGCTGATGTTTTAGTTATTGCTTGGTAAGAAAATAATTTCTCATGCACTGACTACTGTGTTCTGCAACAAAGGTATGTTATTGATCAAAAACTTGCAAAGATATTACACAGTGAGACTCCTTCTTGAGGTTTCAGAGTCAATTTTACTAAATACTAGTAATGCCAACATGAAGGAGAGAGATAAAAACATAAGGGACAGAGCAAACACAGAAGCTATGTGCATTTTCTAAATGGGTTTTGCCTCTCAAAATATAGCAGAGAAAAAAATGTAGCTCAATAAAATCAGTTTTTTAAAAAAGTGTGAGGACCACAAAAAAAAAAAAAAGAAAGAAAAAAAATCTTCTTGGGAGCCATGCTGTTTCTTTGCACCAGTGTCTTCCAATGTCTTTCTGAGTACTGTGCTCATTGCTAGGATCATTTACCACCCTTTGTTGTGCTTATTTATTCTTGTTGCATCATCAAAAGCAACTTCTACAGATGGACTCAGTCACATGTGCCTTCCAGCCTTCGTCCTGGTGTGGCTTCCTGATGCTGCCTCTGATCTTTGAAAGCCCTGTATTCAAGCCAAACTTTCAAAATATTGTTCATGTCAAATATTTTAATCTGATACTAGTCAAATAATGAACAAGGAAAAGGGCAAAAGAAAAAGGCAGTATCAGTCTGCCTTTGAGAACGAGAAAGAAATGATAAATTGTCAAATCTTCTTTGTTAGCTATGGGTAGTCCAATATTCTGAGAGTGTGAGAGCACAATTATAGTTTAAGCCTATCAACATGACTTGAATACATAGGATACTCTGACCTCAACAGCAATTAGTCATTTTATTTAGGTAGCCATATTGACAGTAATAAAATATGTCTCTAATACTTGGAGCTTTTTAACATTCTGGAACCCTAGAGAAATTATTTATAGACACAGTAATTTTAGGATTTGATATTTATAAACCCTCATGTTAATTTCATTAGGTCATCTAGCCAAGAATTTAAAGTGGTCTCTTAGGATTGCCCATCTTTTTCTACAATGATCCTAAATGAATGTGAGTTACTTGATATTAACTATATAAATTAATGACTTTCCTCACTAATCTCTCAACCAAGAATTATAAAGTCAGTTCTTAGAATAGAAGTTTATACAAGGGAAGTCAAATCTTTGTTAAAAGACTGTGTACAAATCAAGGAGGTTTAAAGGAAGATGCACTGTTGAGAAACTATGAGTGAATAGACGGGCATGGCTGGGATATAGACTACACTCAGAAGACTGAGTCGGGGCAGACTGTCTTCCTGTAAATTTCATTTAATTGAACTGGGATAGCATTTTTCTCTTTTCTTTTTTTAAAAGAATATACATGCAAAAGATTCAACAGATTTGCCAAGTGTTAAAAGATTATAATAACATTTCCATTTCTTCTTGGAGTTGGTGAAATTAACTGATGAATAAGTACTTTCTCATACATGTATGATTTTTGTATGGCTGGAGACTATGCTCTCTCTTCATTTATATGCTCTTTAAAAGTTCAGAAATTGTTTGTCAAATGAATATTCATTTCTCTATTACACATTCAATTTTTAAAATAAATTCCGTTTTTTACATAGTGTGTATGTATTTGTATGAGAGAGAAAGAGAAACAGAGAGATTCTCTGGATGTAGTTATAGATGGTTATGACTCTGGACATAGGTTCTGGAAACTGAACTCAGGTTCTCTGAAAAAAAGCAGCAAGTTCTCATATCTATGAGCCTTCTCTTCAACCCACAATGGTCATTCTTAATGATTGGGACGGTGGTGGTTTGGATAAGACTGGCTCCAGTAAACTCATATATTTAAATGCTTAGTCATTAGGGAATGGTGCTACTAGACAGGTATTAGGAACAGGTATGGCCTTGATTATAGAAGTGGGTCACTGGGGGTGGACTTTGAGTTTTCAGAAGCCCAAGCCAGGCCCAGAGATTTTCTTTCTCTTCCTGCTTGCTGTGGATATGGATGTAGAACTCTGGGCTTTCTGCCTGTATGGTGCCATGCTTCCTGCCATGATGATAATGGATTAAACCTCTGAAAGTGTAAGAAAGCCCCGATTAAATACTTTTACTTATTAGTTGTCATGATCATGGTGTCTCTTCATAGCAATAGAACAGTGACTAAGACATATGTGAACAACACAGACAAAAATTATGATGACCTTTTCAAATGATTTATTTCTAAGAGACACCTTTATCCTCTTGATAGCATCATGTTATTAGAGATTTTTTTCTCTATCAGAATTCTTTCATTGTTTCCATTCATTATGAGTCTGCTCTGATGTCTTTCTGTTTTGTTTTTTAATTTGTTATATTGCTGTTTTGAGACAAGGTATCATTAGGCTGTCTAGTTTGGGGTAGCCATCTTCCTGTGATAATTGCTGTGATTATAGGCTTGATTACTATAGATAGCCATGTCAAAACGACTTTTTTGGAATATACTTATCATGTTGTCATTTGCAAAAATAATGTATCCTTTAAGACTTCTTTCACAGATGATCATATCCATAGAATTGAAAGCCAACAATTAAAATGATCTGGTAACCCATGTGTGTTCTCATAAATCACTCCTTTCCTGTAGGCTCAAAAAGAAAATTTTCATGTTTAATTTTAACTAATGTATTTTAATAGTTTTAAAATGAGTTCTTAAGCTTTATACTCCCTACTTATTGAAAACTTTCTTGCCAGAAGTCACACTCAAGTATTTGAAGAGGTCATCATTATAAGTTATGTTCACAAATGCCATATAGTCTCCTATGCCAGAAATCCCAGTAGCACAAATCTCTGACTTAAGAATTTCCTCATTTGCAGGACAACCAGACAGAAAGTAGAGGCGGGTCAATGAGAACAGGAGAATTCTGGGAAGAAGGAAGTCCTATTCTGCAGTTCTGACCCAGCCACAGAAAAAGCAAGATGTGACTGCCTTGCCGAATAAGGTACCGAGTCACATGGCTAACATAAACAAGAATAATGGGCTAATATAAGTTATAAGAGTTAATAATAAGCCTGAGCTAATGGGCCAATCAGTTTATAGTTAATGTAGACCTCTGTGTGATTTATGTGAGACTTAACAACTGTAGAAACCAGGCAGGACAAAAACCCCTCAGTCAACAACATATATATCTTTACTGATTACATATTAATCATATATTCTTTACTGAATATGGTACCATATTTTCCACAAAAAAGAAAGCAAACCCAGTTAATTTGGAAAAATTCTTATGGATGCACATCTTACCAAAAACTATATAACTAAGAAACATAAACACAAAAAAAGATAAAAAGATTCTTCTTCTTTTTCTTCTTAGGTTCTCATACAAATTTTATATTTTCCTTATAGTAGATACTTAGATAAGGACTCTTGGAATTATTCCACAACCTGGATGTAATTCTTAGGGTTAATAATAATGTGCTTTCTGTTAACAGGCAGATTTATGATCTACAGGAGGTCTTCACTAGAGATGAAGGAAGGAAGCAAAAAGAAGGGACAACAGAAGGAATGGGATAAAGGGGAGAGGCAGGAACAGGGAGAGGAATAGAGTGGGGTAGGGGAGAAGAAAGGAAAGGAATGGAGGATGAAACAGAGGGAGGGAAGAATATCAGGCAAACAGCTACTCTGTCTGGGTTTTCAGTGTATATTACCAGAATTATATCCTTAAATGCACAATGTGAATATTAGCCGAGAAAGCAGACTTGATTTTCAGATGTCAAGAACTGGGCTTATGCTAATCAAGTTTTATAGTTTGTTAGGCTTATATCTTCATTTCAAAGTTGTAGACAGAGACTGCACTTTCCCAGCTTCTCAGACCCAAATAATCACACAGAAACTATACTATAACGCTATATTATAACACTGTTTGGCCAACAGCTCAGGCATATTCCTTGTTAGCTCTTACATCTTAAATTGGCCCATTTCTATTAATTTGTGCATTGTCACATGACCGTGGCTTACCAGTTTTTATGCTACTCCTTTAGCAGCTACATAGTGCCTCCTTTGACTCTGCCTATTCTCTCTGTCTCTGTTTAGATTCTCTGCCTAGCATTACTCTGCTAAGACATTGGCCAAATTGGCTTTATTCATTAACCAAAAAAGAACATATACACAGAAGGACACGCCACATCTTCTCCTCTTTTCTGTCTAAATATAAAAGGAAGGTTTGTAACTTTAACATAATAAAATTACATGTAACAAAACAGTTACCAAGCAAGCACTCTAGTTACAATAGTCTATTTGCATTAGGCAAAATTTAAAGAAAATATACTATCATCTGTTTTATCTGTATGAGTTTAAAGTTTTATATCTAATTTATCTTTTATCATAACTAAGGAAAACCATAATTTAAACTACCTAGACTTCAACTCCATCAAAGACCCCAGAAGGATATAGTAGTACTTAAGTAAACAGGAAGTGCATTCTAAGCAACTTCCAAAGTTCTAGAACTGACAGAGACATCTCGCTGCTTGGACAGTCACCCAAAGATTTTTTTGTAACCTTAGGGCATCCATCTTCAGTCTATAGGCCCATAATATCCAGTAGATTTTTCAATGAAGCAGGAAATTTGAAGATCTGTTTTGCCTAGTACTGGCAAAATTCATTAGTTGCTTTCTTCAGTGTCCTGCAGAATGTCTGGCAGTTTCTTCTGTGAAGCAGGAACCCCGAAGGACTATCCCTTGTTTTGGAAAGTTCAGCAGTCACATTTTTGTGGGTCCTACATGTCCAGTCTAAGGAAGAACAGTGGCCCAACTTGTTAGCCTTGTCACATTGAAGGTAAATTTCATAATGAGCTTTTTAGTATCCATGAACCTTTCTGAAGTAATTGGTGTTGCCTGAAGGAGACATGCTTCACTGTAGTGAAAAGTCTAAGTTTTTAAAACCTTTTAAATCTGTAGGTCTTTGAAGTGTTGAAGATCATTTATTGACCTGAAATATATCTCTATATATCTAGAAAGCTTAACTAACATGATTAAAATTTGATTTTTATATATGACTATCTATTAATCTGTTTTTCTTAATTATACATTATATTTTTAATGAGGTGCATAAGCATAATACATTAAACAAGAGTAGAAACGTATATAAAGTGTAACACTATTGACCTTAAATTTGTTTCAATAGATCAAAATCCACGTCAATGTATTTCTATATCATATCCTTTCTTTAGTTTTAGAAAGAGGTTGACTGTGATCATTAACGATTCATACCAAACCCCTTTTAAATAAAAAATAAACATTTATAAACAATCATTTTGGGAATTTGGGTGTAGTTTTTTCACACTACTTCCTGTCAGTGGTTGGGGGAAGCATTTTTAGGGTTCACAGAAACTTTTGGGGGGAACTTGCTTCATCAAACCACATTAGCCTGGAAGGAATCCACAGGTTCTCATCTTCTGTGGAAACAAGAGCAGAATCTTTTTTTAAAAATAACATCCTTAGACTCGAATTTTTAAGTTGAGATACATTTAAAATATATTTGTTGGTTTAGCTTAGCAGACTCCAAAATCAAATGTCTCTCTGAAGTGAAAATAACTTCAAGGAAAACACAATTATAATCTAGACTCTTTGTGGGTTTTTTATCTTTTAATGGTCGATTTTGATTTTTATTCTATTTTTTATTTAAGAATTTCAGTTTGATATCTATAATTCATAAACATGGTCAACAAAAACATGTTCACTTCAACATGGTTTCATCTAAATTAAAGAATAACTTTAAAGTGGCTACATTCAAACTTTAACTTCCTTAGTACCATGCTGCATATTTTAGCAGATCCGCTTTAAAAAAAATAAGTAAAATATGAATCTTTCTTAACTGTGTATCTGTAATCTTTTTCTGACTAGAAACAGTTTTTAAAATGGTAAGTCCTGTGGTCATGGCAGGCCCTGGATGCTCATTCTACCTCTCTTGGCCTTTTAATATAGCAGAGATAAGTTCTGTGCCACCTCTGGGACCACTGGGTAGGAGCTGTGCTCACCACTTCAACTCTGGGAAAGCATTGTGGAACACATAAACCCTTGTTGTCTGAATAAAAGCTACATCTGCCATGTAGCACTCTGCATGGCCTGTGAATGTCTCTGTATGGTGACTGAAATCGCTCATGCTCTGTCTATGCATGCCTGGCAGACTGGATCTGCTGCTTGCTCAGGGTGGGAGTGCTGAGCCCCAGAAGCACTCTAAGCTGCTTTCCTCCTAACCCCAAGCAGGTGTGCAAACATCCAGACCTGGAAGTGGGTGGCGGGTAATATGGGTTAACCTGAAATGTTTGGGCCCCCTATGTAGCTAGAAATATTCTTCCTCATGCTTGTTCCCCAGAGTGCTTTGTCTCCACCCACTGTTTCTCAAATCGCTTATGGAATAACCATTTTGAGGCTTAATATTAGTTATAATTGTCTGGCCAATTGCTAGGCTATTTGTGGCTAATTCTCTCTCTAAATTAATCCATTTTTGTTGGTTTATATTTTACCTTGAGGATGATGGTTTGTTACTCACATCTTGCTTCTTGGGTGACTACATGGCGTCTCCTCGACTTCACCTATTCTCTTTTATATATCTCTGATTTACTTTCATTTTAAAAGTAATTTAAAGAAAATGTACAGATCCAAAACAGTAGGATCTCCATGACAAAAGACAATAACAGTATAACCAAGAGAAGCCCAAGAGAGAGCCCGTTATAAGTCATACAGCAGAAGACAGAAGAGGCCTCGAGCCAAACCAATCACTCCAATGAATCATGACAATGAACACTGTTTTATTCTGACTGGTTTAACAAGAAGATGAATGGTCAATAGCTAGGCAGGAGATTTTAAGCGGTACTTCTGGGCCAAGAGAGGAACTCGGGGGGATGAATCTAGGCATGTGGGAGATGGCAGCGAGACACTGAGGATGCTGGATATACAGGATGGAGGAGAGGTAAGAAGACATGGGATAATATAGATTAATATAAATGGGTTAATTTAACTTGTAAGAGCTAGTGGGACAAGCATAGACTAAGATCAAGCTTTCATTATTAATAACAAGTTTCGGTGTCATTATATGGGGACTGGTGGCCCAAAAGAAAGTCCAATTACACAATCGACTTCCCATTTCTCCTAAATCCACACCCTTCCTTTAACTACTGACATCCATCCTTACAGGATTGCCACTTTCAAAATGGAATCTGGATGGCACCATGCAATTGCCACTCAATTCCCATTGCAATTTTTGGTTCAGCAAAAATTCTTTGAACATCCCATGTTGTGTTAGGTGTTAATAATTTGCTCTATTTTGTCACCAAATTATATGTTGTGGCATGAACTTAAATCAGTTTAGTCAACTGCTCACTGAAGTACGTATGTGTCACTTCTAATTTGAGGTGTTTCTGAAAATTATAATATACATATACATGTACAATATTGGGTGAATATTTATTCATTATAAACTAGGGGTATAATTATTAGCTCATATGATGGTGGAATTCCCACTTTATTTTTTTACTCATTTTTATAATTTATTTTATTTATTTTTACAAAAGAAAACAACTATCTTTTTTATTTTACCTAACAATTCCACTCCCTCCTTTCCTCCCATTTTCTCCACTTTCTCGCCTCCCCTACCCCCATCTATTCCTCAGAGAGGGTAGGACACATTGCTTTGAGGAAGGGCCAAGGCCCTCCCTGCTATATCTAGGCAGAGCAAGGTATCCTCCAAGAGAATGAATGGGTTCCCAAAAAGCCAGTACAAGCAGTAAAGATAAATTCTGGTGCCACTATCAGTGACCCCGCAATCTGTCCCAGACATACAACTGTCACCCATATTCAGAGGGACTAGTTTGGACATATGCTGGTTCCTTCCATATCTGGCTGGAGTTGGTGAGCTCCTATCAAGTGGACTGTTTGAGTGGGTATCCCCATCTGCAGGTAGTGGTGGTGCACGCTGGTAGGATTTGCTAGTCTTCCCACTCTATATTCTCACTAGCAGTACAGTATTGACCCAGAATCTCTGCAGCCTACTGACAATTTGAAGTTGGTCATCTTTATTTAGATGCTCTGAGAATTTTATTGATCTTTCACTAATAAATTACTTGATATTTTTATGGTTAGTTATACTGAAAATTCTTTCATGTTTTTGCTAGTTTCTAACATCTGTTTTCTTCACCACAAATATATTTTCCTCATTTTCTGATTGGATTGTTTTAAATTATTACTACAGAAAGGGAGGAAAGTATGAAAAACATAGGGTGAATATTCTTGAGAAACTCATATGAATTTCCAGCTCTTGTTCTGCATTTTAGCTATCACTCCTTTGTCGCTCTTGAAGGAATCACATACACTGTCTTTTCAGTAAATAGAGTATTACCCATTAAATTATAAATAAGATGTTCAGAAAACCATGACCATACACAGTACGCATAATTTTTATTCAACACTGAATATTGTGTAAATAATTCCTTGTTGCAGTTTTGGTCTCCACTATTATGATCTCTATAATGGTAGAACATCATTTTATAAGCTCAGTGGACATTTTCATCTCTATTTTATTTATTGTCTATTATATCTTTGGTCCATTTTTCTACACGTTAGGAATCTGTAGAATTCATTTAAAGGTGCAGTAGTATAAGTTAGTTAACTATAGCACATTGAGCTTAAATATTGTGATTTCATTTGGCTCATTTAAATCTGAGTATTAGGATGAAAATCAATAGATGTAAGGATTAAGATCAGAGGTTGGCGAGCCATTCTTTACAAGGGTGATAAATCCTTCCCCTTTACACATTAAAAACAATATGCTTGAGTGGAAGGGGAAACTGAAAATGAAGGTCGTACACAAAAAACTAGGAAAAAATCATCTAATGTTATTTCAAGTATTTTTTATCCTCTTACATTTGGCACTGGAGACTGGTAGAAAATAGCAAAGTGAGGACAAGCATTTTCATTTCACAGAGTTCCTAAATGACTTGGGTGCAACACCATGTCGTATTAATGCCATTTTGCCTGTGAGATATGGTGATGATTTGAACATTTGTCATATGTGAGGAGGAGGGTAATGACTTTTTTCAATGGGCAATGTCAATAGCTCACTCTTCCTTTGCTTTAAAAACACTCATTTTGTTTTACCTCGGTATTCATTCATCACAAATAACTGACTTCTGACTACATCCTGCTTTTCCACATCATCTCACAATGACACCTTTAGTCGGTTACAGAAAATAAGCAACAGCTTGTGCTCTAAGTTCAACACCTGACAAATCACATTTTGGCTCAGTTATCAGTGGATGCAAACACTACAATTCATGCACACCCACCTAAACAGACAGGATACAAAAATAAACATGTGGGGTGAGGGATGGAGATGGTAATTTCGCTGGAAATACAATAAAATTACTATTTAGAATGAGGTAAGTCACATATTTTGAACGATACAAATATTGATAGTGTCTCATTTATTTGAACAGATGTACCAAATAGTCTGAGTTTACCTTATGTGAGAGATAAAACTAAAATTACGGTTTCATAAATTATAACTTCAAAAATATGTCCTTGCATATTAGTATTGTATTTGGTGATCCTGAATCCTATTTATATGAATGGTAAGAGTATGATAAAATATATTGTATGAAATTTTATAATATGAAAAGTAAATTATTTGTAGTTCATATTATGAGCAAAATTTTTCATATGCAGAGAAGGTGGTTTGTAGATGCAACTATTTCAGACAAGATTATGAGTCGGAAGCAGCATAGTTGGAACTCAAATTCTTGTCTTTATTCAATGGCCTTTTTTCATATCCAGGAGCTTTCTGCCCTTCTGTCAATTAAATACGTCTGGGTTGTGCAAGGGGGATAAGGTACTCTGTCACAGCTTGAAGAGCCAGATTCCATAAGGAAGGTAAATTCTTTCCCACTTAAAATTATAAGCTCTGTTTTAATTGTTTCTCTTGATTGAATTCTTTTCATCATAAAGAAAAATAAAACCTAGGAGAAACCCTTGCCTGGTACCAGTTGTATTCACAGGAAATAAAAGACCAAAGAATCAGTAGATTCGTGTTGTCTTCTCTGTGTACGGAAAAAAGGTCATATATTTTCAGGAAGGTAAACAGAATGTACAGATGGCTAAGTACAGCAGTTTTTATTATGGCCCAAACACTCATGATGACATGATTATATTTTCTAAAATGCTGTTTTTGAAAATAAAGTGGGCTTTGAGACAGCTCTGTCTCACAGTGCCTGTTATGCAATCTACAATCACAGGAATTTGAGTTTAATATCTGTGTATTTATGAATAAGTCATGGATGGTGGCAAGTTTATAATCTCAACACAGGGAGGATAGAGAGGGGTGGATGTCTAATGTTAACTGGCCACTCACCCTAACTTAATCATTAGCTCCAGGACAGTTAAAAAGTCTATTGCAAAAATATAAATTAGAGAATGATAGATAACAATCTAACTTTGACCTGTGACCTCCACATGTGTATGGACAAACACACACTTGCACCTGCACACACAGGTACACCCTTCTATATGAGCAAACACACAAGAATTAAGAGAGAGGTAATTCTTCCACAGTGTTAGGAACATTTGTGGTGAAGGTTGTCAATCATTTTGAATGATCCATTAACTGCTTTTACTTCTTGATATCTGTGTTTGCTTTAATAAAATTTTCTTAGATATTTCATATTATCTAAGCTACTGAGGAAAAAATGATCACAAGTTTTCAGCTGTAAAGTTTGAAAAAATTGTTAATTTCAAAAAGGCAACATATATCAGTAAGTCTAATAAGAGACAGAATGTATAATATATTAATCAAAGATAACCTATCTTGGTAAAAAGTCTGGCCCTAATAATTTTACAAAATGTGAAACATTTCTCTAGTTCTGAGCTATCTGCTTAAAAGTATCCTCTGGGTTTTTTGAAATAAGGATTATTAGTATGACCTGGATAGAGTCATAATATAGAAGTAGAAATGCATCATGAAATTACTGCTGTGCACCTGAAAAATAAAACCGTTCACAATCTCTCCCCATCTAAGTATACACTGTAAATTGCAAAAGCTTCACATTCATGCTCCAATCATATTTCGTTTGCAAATGAATACATAAATGAAAGTGGAAAATATTTCTTTTAGTTTTTATTATTTATGTTCTTGATTTAACTGCTGAGATGGTAACCAACAGAGCTCCTTTGCATAGTTTCAATTATCAAAGGCCATTTGATATCAAACTTTATGATTTTCAGTGTGTGTACATGTATATTATTTTACTACAGTAGAAAATGGTCCCCAGTTTTGAAGAGGTCAACCATGTGTTCATTTCAATTCTGTACCTCCTAGCTTGAGAATTTTTAAAAAATCAATAGAAAAGCAAAAATCCAAGAAAAGAGTAACACATTTTCTGAACTTAATCTCACCATACCAGAATCAAATTCATATGTAATTTGGCTAATATTTTGTTAGTTGAACGAGCCCCCTGTGAAGTGAAGAGTAAAAACAACTCAGTAAAAATCATCCTTATACATCCTTGTAGCCTATGATTGTTGGTGAAATGAAATCCCTGAATTCACACACTCTATCTTTCCTCTTCTTTTAAACCACCTGCCTCTTGGTCATTTCAATTTCTTGTAGTCAGAGTTATACTCCAGTTCATAAATCTGAAGTACCTCCCAAGCTTCCTGACTACCACAGATTAGTACAAAAGGTGAAATTAGCACTATGATCTAATTTCAGCACACACTGAATGGCAAATAAACTTGATCGGCATTGGAAATCTGTGTGAAGTCTGCAAAGATGTATTCACTAGATCTAATGATAGAGCCCTCATAGACTTGTTCTGGTCTATTAAGGAAATTAATCAATAAAGTTATATTGACTATTTAATCCACATGCTTAAACTAACTTATTTCCAAAAACAATTTTAGCAAGAAGGGGTTTGTTTTTGGCTCACAGTTCCAGTGCACTCTGTCAGTCATTTTAGGTGGCAGCATGTGGTAGCTGGTCAAATTGTATCTAGATTCTGAAGTGAAGAGGGGTGAGTGCTTGTACTCAGTGTCCATGCAAGGGTGCTACCAACACTCTATTAACCCAGCTCAGAAACTCCATCTCAGGCCTGCGCATAGTTTATTACCTAGATTATTTTAGATCCTGTTGACAACTGATGTTAACTAACATGTTGGTTCAAGTTAAAATAAAAGGATAATTCAAAAAGGTCCACTTTTAGTAGCTTTTTGTTAATTCTTGAATGGGAAATGATCAAAAGATGATACAGAGTTTTAAATTAGCACTACAAAGTAGTTATTCTATATAGAATGTAGATTCTTTCTAGACTGCAAAGCCAATTCTATAGTAGCTCCAACATATAATCTTCCTTCACTTTATAAATTATTTTATGATATATTTACTTACTTTTGTTAAATGTTTATATTTAACATCTTTAAGTATTGAAAATATATCTTGTTGTTTTCCAAATAACAAACTGCCTTTGATAAGCAACTCATGATTAGAAACACACAAATAGATCACACATGCATCCTGCGTTCATGATAGTGGAAGAAAATCAAGTGACGAATATTTAAGCTGGATTCAGAAAGTTGCCTATTGTTTAGGTAGTTTTAATTGCCAACTTCACATGTTAAAATCACCAGAGGAAAGTCTCAAAGAGGGGGAACTTTCGGGGATGTCTATAGGAGATTATCTGCACTGCGTTGGGAAGACATGCTAATTATGGATACCAGTATTAATTGAGTCTGAGTATTGGAAGATGTAAGCACAGAAAAATAGGTAAACCACAAGTACGCATACCTGCATTCCTTTCTCTACTCTTGACTAGGGATGTGATACAACTAGGCATTTTCCAACACATTGACTTCTCTGCTATGATGGACTGAGACATAAAATAATGAGTTAAAATAAGATCTCTCTTTCATATATTGATTTTTATCAGGGTATTTTATCATTGCAGCAGAAATGCAATGAGGACACACTCAAGATTTGCCTCTTTTAGTTTATGTGTAGATGTGAATTGGTAGAGAAAGAATAGAGAATAAGGGTGTCAGAAAGCACAGATACTTTTATTGTTGTTTTTCAAGACAGGTTTTCTCTGTAGCTTTGGAACCTATCCTGGAACTTGCTTTGTAGTTCAGGCTCACCTTGAACTCACAAAAATACACCTGTCTCTGCCTCCCAAGTGTTTGTATTAAAGTCATGTGCCACCACTGCCCAGATAGCACAGATATTTTAAAGGCCATGGATGAGGAAATGGTGCATATAGGAACACAATTGACACATCTGTTTGGTCACTTGTAGTCATATTTGTTTGATGAGAATCATATGAAGGGAAGTACTAAGTTAGGTGAGGTCATGGGATTGGACACCTTGCACCATGAGAATGTGAAGAATTGCATTTCTCACAAAAGAAAGAACTACAGATGGGGCATGGTCAGAGGCCTGTGACAGGGAGAATATGGAGAAACATTGCTTCTTGGATAATCAATATGTTAGCAACCCACCTTCATTCAAGGTCTCTCAGAAATCAATGTCACCCCTGCAGAACTCTTTTCATTAGTATCTAACGAATCTTATTTGGGTTTTATGGATGCTCCATGACGAATGTTGATACGGAATTCTCAAACAGTATGTGAAATGTGTGCAGCATAAGACATTGACTAAAGGATTTGACTGGAGAACCATGTCTTGATTGACCTGCTCTAACTTAAATTGTACCACAAGGGAGTGTAGTCTATTGGCTGTCAATGACCATCTCATCAGTGCTCTTTATGCTTGACCAGCATGGTTTATTTTTGTATAATTTGGAAATTAAATGAAATGTTAATATTCTGTTATAGTATCCTCTAAAATTACTTAACCTGTCATCATTCAAATTTCAGAGGTAAAGAAAAAAGAATGGTAGAAAATAGCAGAGAAACTGAAATTTGTCTCTTTTATTAAGCAAAAGTTCAAAATTAACTCTATTAAAATGATCATTAAGGATTTAATATTTCAGTTTTTTCTCTTGAGATTGCAGAAGGAATTTTAGACTTTTTCAAGTTGATGACTTTATTGTTCAGTATTATGCAAATTGCTAATTTGCATGTATAATTTGATGCCTTACAATCTGATGTAAAAACAGTGCTTTAAAAGTTACTCAGTACATATAATTAACTCAAGTGTAAGATGAATACTTAGTCACTATCACTAATTATTGTTATATAATATTTTATATTCTTTTTTTTTTTTTGGTTTTTTCGAGACAGGGTTTCTCTGTGGTTTTGGAGCCTGTCCTGGAACTAGCTCTTGTAGACCGGGCTGGTCTCGAACTCACAGAGATCCGCCTGCCTCTGTCATTCTTAACAGTTCACTGCCCATTGGAAAATTCTGAGTTTAGGGGATTTGTTTTTGATATTTCTAAATCTCTCCTTTAAAGCATTTCTTATTTCTATTTATCCAAATTCTACTCATCTCTCAAGATCCAACTTAAATATTTATTTGTATCAATCCACCTAATTATCAATTCTATAAGCATTTTAACAATTTCTGAAGCCATAGTATGTTAAATATTTCATTCTATATGTGGTATTTAATTATACACTATGTTATGTTCTAGAGATTGGACAGTAGGCAAGGCATATACTATGCGTGTGTCTTGCAAGTCACTAATCAATGAAGAAGAGCATCTTCTTCAAGGGTAGAGGTCTGGTAGTGTAGTGATGTTGGGAAACAAAGACTCCATTCTACAACATATGATGACAATCTGGACCTATCATTAGGATCCATTTAGGTTCCATGACTGACTGAAGTACAGGAAGTCATGAGCCACATTTTGCTTCAGAAAGATCAGAACTATGAATTAACACTCAATTTCTACCATCAGAGTCTTTATATAGCTTCTCACAAAGAGACTGAGTACCTTCTCACTGCCCTTTGAAGCACGGCCCACTCTAATTTTAGAATCTCACCTACCCTGCAGAAGAGGCGAACCTGATTAAATATGTTTGAGTGTAAGAATGAGAACAGAAGTGAAGAAAGTTGAGATTAAACTTGAAACTTCCTTTCTTAAGTTAGGGAATTTGTCTTCAAAAAGGGAATCTGAGTTGAGACTGCATATTCCAAACTTGCCAACTTTCCATATTTTTTCAACCTTTAACTTTTTATCTTTTTCTACATGGTTTTTGGAGAATGTCAGATGACCTCGACAAAGCATTCTGTGGGCATAAATGATTAGTAATTAGAAAATATTCCTGACTTCTTCACAAGTAGAAAGATATAATACTCAAAGGAATATTCATTTGCTTGTGAGTATTCCTTCATCACAGAAATCTGGGTTCTGATCATCCATTTTAATTAAGATTATTCTAGGAGTGTGAATAGGAGATATTTGTTTCTTCACCCTTTACAAGAATTGATAAGATTTCTCCCATGTTAACTGCTCATTCTGGTAAAACCCAGAGCAAGAGAATCACAGCGCCTTTGTACTCTAATGCTATCATCTACAATTGGTGATATCACCCATTATGTAGCCTCATATGAGGCAGGGTGTTAAACAACTACAATGATAAGTCATTCTAATCTATTTTGGCTAAAACGTGTATTGTAAACTCTATAGAAAATGAGCTGAATAGATACTGAAACATAATTAATAAGAATAGGTAAATTACACAGAATTACCATTATGTAGAAAAAGTAGTTTAATTTTTTAGGCAGCGTCCTAGAAAAACTGAAAAAGAATAGTAAGTAAATGTCTTCCTATGCTGATTTTAAAAATATACAACCATTATCAATAAAGAAGCAAAATTCGAATTAGCTAGTTCTTAGTATTTCCAGAGATCTGCTCTGTAAAGTAGTTGTGAATTTAAAATGGATAAACACATGGGAACCTATTGGTTCATTTTGTTTTAAAGTAGACAGCCTGCAATACTGTTTTTCTTCCTTTCATGCAGATTGTATGGAGGATGCAAAGTCGGTGTCTCATTCATTTATTTTTATTTTCTGGTATTCTGTGTTTTTGTTTTTTAACTGATGCATCATGCTTCTACATACAGAATCTGTTGTGATGTTTTGATACATGAATACATTAAACAATAAGGAAATGAAGGTAGTTAGCATGCCCATCACTGTTAATATTTCTTTGTGATGACAATATTTTAAATAATCCCTTCCAATTGTTTTGAACTAAAAGTACAAAATAATCACTTCAGAACTGCTTGCTGAGATGGTCCAGCCTTGCAGACACTCTCACCAGGACTTCAGATAACCTTTGTACTTTCTCAATAACAGAGACCAGACAACAAATGATAGAGCCAGATCACCCAGGACTTGATCATTATCTCTGTTTTCTTAGGGTCCCCTAAAGATTCTGTTGCCCCTTGACAACAGAATGCAGTCTAGAGATGATGACACCCACATCCCCAATGTGGATGTGGATGATTTTTGTTCTTTTGATGGATTATGTATGTTTGTCATTGTTTACAGTGGTAAACTGAAAGTTGTTAATGGCCATGGTCAGAGAGAAAACTAAGCAAAGAAGGTTAGATTCAGGGGTGTTGTTCTGAAAAGAAAAAAGAGAGATATGGGAATAATAGGATAAAAGAATAGATTATTAAATCTACTTTTAAACTAAAAAAAAGCCACCATACTGATTTCCAAAGTGGCTGTACAAGTTTGCACTCCCACCAGCAGTGGAGGAGTGTTCTGCTTACTCCAAATCTCCAACATTAGCTGTCCTCAGGATTTTTTATCTTAGCCATCCTGAAAGGTGTAATATGGTGTTTCAGAGCCATTTTGATTTGCATTTCCCAGTTGACTAAGGATGTTGAGCAATTCCTTAAAAATGTCTTTCAGCCATTCAAGATTCTTCTATTGAGAATTCTCTGTTTAGATCCATACCACATTTTTAATTGGATTATTTGGTATTTTGATATCTAGTTTCTTGAGTTCTTTATATATTTTGGAGATCACCTTTATATCAGATATGGAGTTGGTGACAATCTTTTCCCATCCTGTAGGCTGTCATTTTGTCTCATTTACCACGTCCTTTGCTTTTCAGTTTTAGGTGGTCCCATTTATTTATTGTTTTTCTCAGTGTCTGTGCTACTGACAGTGAGCTATTTAGGAAGTGCTATCCTGTGAGAATGCATTCAAGGCTATTTCCCATTTTCTCTTCGACCAGGTTTAGTGTACTTGGATTTATGCTGGGGTCTTTGATCCACAAAGAATTGAGTTTTGTGCATGGCAATAGGTATGAATCTATTTGCAATCTTCTACACATTGACATGTTATACCTACATTGTTTGTTGAAGATAATTTCTTTTTTGCATTGCAGCTTTATCTTGTTTATCAAAAATTAGGTGTTTATAGGTGTGTGGATTGATGTCAGGGTCTTCAATTTGATTCCATTATTCAAATGTCTGTTTTTATGCCAATACCAAGCTGTTTTTATTACAATAGCTCTAAAGAAGAGCTTGAAGTAAGGGATGGCGATCCCTCCAGAAGTTCCTTTATTGTGTAGGATTGTTTTTAGCTATCCTGGGCTTTTGTTTTTCCATATGAAGTTAAGTAATGTTCTTTCAAGGTCTGTGAAGAATTGCATTGGGAATTTGATGGGGATTGATTTGAATTTGTAGATTGCTTTTGGTAAGATTGCCATTTTTATTATATTGATACCTACCACTCCAAGAACATGGGAGATCTTTCCTTTTTCTGATATCTTCTTTAATTTCATTCTTCAAAATCTTAAAGTTCTTGTTGCACAGGTCTTTCACTTGTTTGGTTAGAGTTACCCTAAGAGACTCTGTATTGTTTGTGGTTAAAAGATGATGTTTCTCTGATTTCTTTTTCAGCCCTTTTATCATTTGTATATAGGAGGGCTACTGATTCTTTTGAGTTAATCTTGTATTCCGTCACAAAACTGAAGGTATTTATCAGTTGTAGGAGTTTCTTGGTAGAATTTTTGGGGTCACTTATTTTCAGCAGTTTGTGAGTTCAGCTCACAAAATTACCTTCCAAGGTTCAGGTTAGAAGCCACAGCATAGCAAAAGGAACATAGAAAATTTCTTATCTTAGGCTACAGCATGAACTCTCACATGTGCTATTTGAATAATGCTCTTTATTCTTCTACTTTTCTAAATCTTTTGTGCTAATTGTCCATAGTTTCTTAGCTCAAATACTTTAGCCCCAATTCTATAATTCTAAATATTTTTCTAATTCTCTGTTTTAATTCTTTCTGCTTCTTTCTTCACCTGACTTACATTCACTTTTTTACATAAGGCTTAAAGCAATAATAAAAACTTACAAGAGTTACATCTCATTGGTCAAAAGCACATTCCTTTGGGTGAGTAATAAGAAGAAAGCCCTTAGTTTCATTTTTTTCTGGAGTAAGATTGTGACCAGAGGGTGGAGACACAGTGCTCACTGAGATAAGCTATGAAACATAGTTCGTTTATAACCCAGGCTTGGCAAATGAAGAACTGGTATACTCTTTTAGGCTTGTTACTGTTAATAACCTTGGTTAGACATCTTTAAACTCTGACCTTGTGCATAACTGTAAAGTTTTAAACTTATGAACCATTTACAAAAGCTTTTAGTCTAGTTTGAACTTTCTCTGAGGGAAAAAATGAGTTAATTGTGAGCAATTTGTCTTAGACTGAGGAGAAATTGTTATTTTCTTGTGTTTTTCAATGTAAGAGGAACAAGTTAGGTTTTTAAGTATCTCACGGTCCTCGTGGGACAATAGATCTTGTTATGAGACATATTCTAGTATATTATCTACATATCAAAATTGTACATCTTAATAAGAAATCATCTTCTTGACCATCCACAGCTATATATGTGCCCAGTAAGTGTATAATACATCACCAAAGGGCTGTGAAAAGAACACCATAGCTGTACTGATAAGGGAGGTAAGTAATGGCACTTGAGAAAGTTATGGACAGGCAAAACCAGTAACTTACAGTCGATAACCTTATGTTTTTTTCAAGTGAGGCTTCCTAACAGGAATGATATGTCTGGTAGGTTGATTTGTTAAATACTAGTTGTCACTGCTGTACATTCCTATGACTCCTTGCAATCAGCAACTCTCAGTAACTTAGTATACTATCATATGTCATCTACAAATGGCAAAAGTTTACCTTCTTTTTTTCCATTTTATATCCTTTTGATCTTCTTTTGCTGTCTTATTGCTCTAGCTAGAGCATCTAGTACTATATTGAATATACATGGAAAGAGTGGCAACCTTGTCTTTTTTATGACTTTAATGGAATTGTTTGGGTTCCTCTGCATTTAATTTGATATTGGCTGTTGGCTTGCTGTAAATTGTTTTTTTAATTATGTTTAGATATGTTTCTTGTATCCTTAATCTCTGCAAAACCTTTAATATGAATGAGTGTTGGATTTTGTCAAAGGCATCTAATGAGATGATCATGTTGCAAATTCTCAGAAAATTGGGAATCAATCTACCTCAAGACCCAGTGATACCACTCTTGGGGCTATACCCAAAAGATGCTCAATTATACCACAAGGACACTTGCTCAACTATGTTCATAGCAGCATTAGTCATAACAGACAGAACCTGGAAACCACCTAGATTCCCCTTAACTGTAGAATGGATAGAGAAAATGTGGTATATTTACATAATGGACTATTAATGACTGTAAAAAAAAAAACAATGATAGCATGAAATTTGGAAGCAAATGGATGGAAATAAAAAAAAAATCATCCTGAGAGAGGTAACCCAGACTCAGAAAGACAAACATGGTATGTACTAATCATAAGTATCAATATACATAATCAGAGTAGATATAAAGCAAATGATAACCAGATTACAATCCACAACTCCAGAGAAGCTAGGTAACAAGGAGGACCCTAGGAGAGACGTGTGGATCACCCTGGGAGTGGGTAATTGATGAGATCCCCTGGGTAAACTGGGTCAGGTAGTGATAGAGGGAAGGGGATGGGGGATAAGAACATGTGGGAACAGGATGGTCAAGTTGAGAGAGGGCCAGAGATAATAGCAAGGAAAGAGATATACTGATTGAGGGAGTCATTATGGGATTAGGGAAAAACCTGGTGCTTTGAAATTCTCAGGAATACACAAGGATGACCCAAGCCAAGATTCCTAGCAATAGTAGAGAGGGTGTCTTAACTGGCCTAGCCCTGTAATCAGATTGGCGAATACCCTAGCTGTCATCATAGAGCCTTTATCAAGTAACTGATGGAAGCAGATGCAGAGATCAACAGCCAAGCACCAGGAGTTTAATCAAAGAAAGGGAGGAGGATTATATGAGCAAGACTGGTTAAGATCATGATGCAGGAATTTACAGAGACAGTCAGACCAAGCTTGTGGGAACTCAAGAACTCTAGACAGACAGTTCTGGAGCCTGCCTGTTATTGAACTAGGCCCTCTGCATGTGGGTGACAGTTTGTAGCTTCTTCTGTTTGAGGGGCCCCTGGCAAGGAATGGGTCTAGAATCTATTTCTTGTGCATGAACCGGATTTTTGGAGACAATTTCCTATGGTGGAGTGCCTTGCTCAGTTTTGGTGCAGTGGGGATATGCTCGATCCTGCCTCAATTTAATGTGCCAGGCTTTGTTGACTCCCCATCATAGGAGGCCTTACCCTTTCTGGATGGGGGTGGGTTGGAGAGGGAGGTGGGGGGAGAGTGAAAGGAAAGGTGTGAGGAGAAACTGTGGTTGGTATATAAAATAAATAAAAATATAAAATATAAAAACCAACTCCTAGTCTCAAATACTTTATATTGGTATTAATTTTATATATTAATATAAATTTAAGATTATTTTTGTTATACTGTATATATGTTTCTATTCTTCTTAAAGGTACTTCTGTATATTGATACAAATCTAAGGTTACTTTGGTTAAACTGTATATCTTTTTCTATTCTTGCTTAATGTATTGTACCTATATAACTCATTTAACAATATAATGTAAATTTCTATGACTATTATTGCAGACTTTTTTGGATAATGAGGAAATGTAGATTAGTAGTTAGTCATCTCTAACAATCAAATTTGTAGTCATGTTAGGTATGTTTCCAATGTTAAACAGATATATTTTAAATAGATAGGTGGTTTTCAAAGACTTCTAAAATCTACAAAATATGGCATTTAAGATGTTTTAATAACATAAGGCTTTTCATAACAGTTGAGACACGTTTGCTCCTCATGTTCAGAGGAAATGATGAACATTGAAGAATCTCCATATAGAATTTGCTTTCATTTGTAACAAAGTTAACCATCAGAAAAGAAACTGACTTTTCCTTGACTACTAACAATAGGCTGCCCAAATTGGACAAGTAGGACAGAAGGCAACTGCCAAACTTTTTCAAGGTAGAACAATCCTTCAAAAACTTCTGCTTTACAAAAAAAAAAAAAATCTGTCAGATATTCTAGCCCTTAAGCTAAAGATTTATGCTCGATGATGCAGAGGAACCTTTGGTGGCTTTCCAGGCAATCATCTGTTTCCGTCATTTCTACAGTTTTGGAAATATTGCTCAAGTAATAATATATCCTTCTCAGGTCTCTGATGTGGTTGAAGAATAGATAGCTATAGTTTTACAGTTTTTTTCTTTTTACCAAATTCAGAAAAGAAACTTGTAAAGAGAAATAAAGTTTATAAGGTTGAGGGACATATGCTTATGTTGTTTACCCAATCAGATATTTTAAGGTCTAAAAGACATTTTTAGGTTGGTAATACAAGTGATGATAACAAGTGGTTTAGATATAAAACTTTAAACTCTTCAAGGTAGGATAGATAGTATTTTCTCCAAATTTGCCAAATACCAGTGGACTGGACATTGTGAATGTAATTCTTACTGATAGTTGTTCTTATTGTTTAGTTTTACTATGTTTGAGTTAAAATCTTTCCTTTTTATTCAGACAAAAGGGGGGAAATGTTATAGAATATTTGCTTATACTATGCAAAGATGCATCACTGCGATTGGTTGAACAAAGAGTTGAATGGTCAATACCTAGGAAGGAGGGAACAAGCAGGACTTGCAGGCAGGGAGGATCTGAAGATTACAATCTGGCATGGCAGGAGACACCAGTGGGACACTGAAGAAGTTGAACATAGGGTGCTGAGGTGAGGTAACCGAGTCACATAACAGAATGTAGATTGATTAAAAATAGGTTAATTTAAGTTATAAGTTCTAGTTGGGGGAAAGCCTAAGCTAAGGCCAAGCTTTCATAATTAATAATATTTCTGTGTCATTATTTGTGCGCTGGTGGACCAAAGGAAAGTCTCACCACACAGCACTACTCCATGGCCTCTGCACCAGCTCTTGCCTCCAGGTCCCTGCCTTGTTTGGGTTCCTGTCCTTACTTCCTTCAATGACGAACAGTAATAAGAAAGTATAAGCCAAATAAAGCCTTTCTTTCCCTACTTCCTTTTTGGTCATGCTGTTTCATCTAAGCCATGGAATCACCAATTAAGAAAGAAAACCTTGTTTTATTTAACCCAATAAGGGGTTTAGATGGAAAAAAGAGAAAGTGAAATGATGTAATAATAGTAGAATCTCAAAAAAAATAACAGAATTATAAGAAAATTTAATTTGATTAGTTTATGTTACAAAATCCACATGATTGTAAACCCAATCATTACAAACCCAATTTTCCTTTCTCTAGGTTCTATATATCCTTTATGTCTATATCCTATACACCCTTTTTCTAAACTATGGGATAAATGAAGCTACATTAATAATTCAGAAGTCTAAAGAGATCAGAATACAAACAGTCTGAACCTTGCCAATAACACTGTGTGAATGTAGATCTTCTCAGATTAGAGTGATGTTGAATGTATAGAAGATAAGGTTATTGGAGGTCTGTAGGCAAAGTATTTATTTTTAAATCAATTGAATATGAAGAGTAAAGGAAGAAAATGAAAAGCCACTTACTAATTGAAGGATTCTTGCCTTTTTATTTGATCATTTGATACTTTCTACAACTCAGAGAACAAAATCACTACAGGTACTTTTCACTCTCCTTAAGGAACTGGTTCCAGGAACCCTGGGACACCGAAACCCATATATATTCAAGTGCTGTTAACAAAATGGTGTATCTAATGCATACAAGCTAGGAATGTTCTCCACATGTGTTATATCACCTCTGATTTTCCAAACATACCGAATTCAATGCAAATGACATGTGAATAGTTATTATGTTACATCACCTAGAAGATGGCAAAAAAAGTCTGAATGGACTGGAGAGCTGACCCAGCTATGAAGAGCACTGTTAGTCTTGCAGAGGAACCCAGGTTTGGTGCTTAGCACCCGCATGCTGGCTTACAGCCGTCCCTAATTCCAGTTGTAGGGAATCTAACCCTCTTCTGATCTTCATGGAGACCATGAACACATGCGGTGCACATTCATACAGGTAAACAAAAACATTATATATATTAAATAAAATAAATAATAAATGTTATAAAGAAAGATCTATATATGTTTAATTCAGGTGCGGTGGTTTTATATGATCTGAAGAGAAACCTGAGTAGATATACACTAATTTTTAGTATTTCATTGTAAAATCTATAGATGAGGAACCCACAGAGAGAAAGGCTGACTCTAGCTCTATTTTTTAATTTAGAAATCATTTAAATAATTTCTAAGAAATTGAATAACTGAAATTAGAAATCAGAAAATTGAATACAAGCTCTTTTTTTTTTCTTAAAATGCCATGTGAATGGACTTTAGGAAATATACTGCTCACTTCTAGGCCTTCACCTTTTACATGAATTGCCTCCACTAGAGAATATTGAAGGGTTCGCCAGATCTAAATTTCCCTGTTCCACTAAGCAAGACAAAGCAAAAAAGCAGTTTAATTATGATCTTTTAGCATTACAGGGTTGCTCTATCAGGAGAGCTCTCCTGAAATACATTAGTTTTCTCCATTTCTGGCCTGAATATATTATGTGGTCTATCATGACTGCATAATGGATAGTCCTGAACGCTTTCAATTAAATACATTTAAATTCCCTAAAGCACACAGTAATCTTGATTTTAAAAAATCAACAGTTTATTACGGATGGAGCACTTCCAGAAGGCGATAATGTTCTTCAGAGAGCAGGTGCTTCTATTCAAATAACTTGTTGAAAAGATGCACAGGGTTGTTTGTTTCATTTGAAGCTGGGCAGACTTCACTGTACACATGATCTATGAATAGCAAAGCGAATTGAAGAGGTCCCCCCTCCAAGACTGAAGGGTGTTCATACCCATATCCTATTTATCCTCAGTTAATCTCACCAAATGAAAAAAAGTGACTGGAATAGTAAGTGAAATCACGAATGAAGAAATAAATATAACTTATTTATTTTTGCTATTTTTAAAATATAAATAATATTTTAAAGCCAAGTGTGCTTTTATGCCACGAAAATATTTATTATTGGGACGGGTACATAGCACTGTTGGTAGTGTGCTTGACTAAGCTGCATGAGATCTTGGATTCCCTTCTCATCACTGCATAACGGAGCACAAGGGCAGACACCTGCAATACCAGCACTCGGGAGCTGGAGGCAGGGGAATCAAAAGTTCAAAGTCATCCTTAGCCATATAATGAGTTGAAAGGGGCCTTTGATGCAGAAGACCCTGTCTTATACAAACAAGAAATTACCCTTATGATGTCCCTGAACACTTTTAAAAATGTTTTGTTTAAAATTTTCAGTAGTCAAAAAGAAATGCATTTAAAATTAATGAGAAATTTAAAACCAAATGTCAATTGCTTATAAGGCACATAAAATAAGAAATGTTACAGAATTATACCATTTTTAGGATGAATCATTTACCATATAACCAAGAAAGGCCATAGTGTACTGACTATGTATGCAGTACACTTTACTTCTGACAACCCCATAAAAAGGCAGAAAGGAAATTGATCATGTAACACTCTAACGCTATTTCAAATTACTGAAGTTCAAGTCCTTGTTTATACCCTTACTTGTGATTTTAGACTTTGAATTTAATTAATGTGGGCCTCACTTGGTAAAGCTAAAGGCTGTGTAACACATATTTCTACTCCTTTCCAAAGGCTGACTCCCTCTCACAGAAGCTTTGTCTTGGTCCATGCAATCACGGACAAAAAGCTAATGATCTTTCTATCTCATGAAGTGTTCAAAATTATGTAATTTTAGTCTTGGAAAGTTTGGCTTACATTATCTTAGATGTTTGTTTCCTTGTTTGTTTGTTTGTTTACTCTAAACAGAAGATAAATAACCAAAGATAATAATTTAATAACTTGTACCAGCTTCTCAACAGAATAATTCTTTGTATTCTTGTTAGTCATACAATGCCATGAATTAGGACACAAGCGTTATAGTTTCAATGTCAAATGGCATCTCTCTCTCTCCCTCTTGCTGCCAGTTCCATGACAGCTGTGTGTGTGTGTGTATAAACACATATAAACACCTACAAACACGCACACACACACACATACACACACACACACACACACACACACACACACATATATATATATATATATTTACACACACAGCTGTCATGTAACTGGTAGGAAGAAATAGGAGGGGAAAGTACAAAATAAACAATCTATGAAATTGTATGGATATTCATTAAATGCTCTCTAAGGCAATAGCTTGGTTGGTGTATGCCTGTATTCACTTCTTTATTATAAGAACATTGTAAGAATTGTATAATTCTATTTTAAGTAGCACTATTTATTTTGTTTTTCAAAGCAAGGGTCATCATTTTACTATTCTCCATATAGAACACCTAGCTATGGAAAGAGGAAGCAAACGCATATTTTATTTATTTATTTATTTATTTATTTATTTATTTATTTATTTTTGTTTTTTCGAGACAGGGTTTCTCTGTAGCTTTGGTGCCTGTCCTGGAACTAGCTCTTGTAGACCAGGCTGGCCTCCAACTCCCAGAGATCCGCCTGCCTCTGCATATTTTTTTTAATATAGACATGCCCATAATTAAATCCCTGCTCCATGAATACAATAATAGGGCAAGCCCACTCTTGCTATGCTATGACTGTGAAATTCCTTTCTTTAGTCCATTTGTACAACAGGACTCATACTATGTGTTATAGAATGTTGTACTAAGAATCATAAGAAAAATACGGTGTTAAAGCTAAGTGAATGGCTCTCAGGCTAATGTGTGTTGTCATTGCTGTTACCTGAAATTAGTACAACTCTATGTAAGCTGTGTCACCATTAAATTATTGTGCAACAGTTAGATGCTTTATATACGACCGAATTCTATATTTTAGGTTTAGATTAAAAGTTAGTCAGACCAGAATGTATGAAACATTGAGTGCCATGTATGAAAAATATCATAACCCTTCCTTCCATGGGGATGAGACTGACCAAGGACCTATTTAGTAAGGCATACCTTTATAAATGTTTCAAAATCACTCCCTTAGGTCCTTAGGTCAATACCCTGATGTCCTCCTCAGTTTGGGTGGTAGTTTTATTAAGTCTAAAAATATTTCTGATTTAAATCTTGCTCATCAATTAATTTTTGTCAATTGATTCCATATACTTAACAACACATTCCCATCACATTCATCCCTGTGTTCTCTTATCCCCCTCCCACCCCTACCAATTCACCCCTCCTCCCACTAAGACCTCAACACATTTTCATATTTTTTTACACTTTTTGTTGTTGGTGGTGGTGGTGATGTGCTGGTGGTTAGTGACTAATTGGATTTAACTTTCATGAGGATGGCTAGGAGTGGGAATAACCTACCAGTAGCTACATCATTAAAGACAGCAGTGTCCTTTCCCCTGGCATCCCTCAACCTTCTTTAGCTCTCTCTGGTGGGGTAGAGTATCATGAACCCCTCTCCAGTGATGACTGGATGTTTAAGGGCTCAGTCCCATACAGGCTCTGTAACATTAAGTCTTGTGATCTCATGAGTACTACAGCCATGCCATGCCCTTAAAACAAAGTTTTACAGGCTTTGTCCCTAGAGTCCAGCTCAATAAGATCATATGTAATTTTATTTGTTTTGTTGGGTTTTTTTTAAGATACTGGTCTTTAAAAAAGCTACTAAATGCCCATGAGAATCAGTTAGAGGAGACAGGAGGTCTAGATTACTTCTTAAGAAAACTGATACCTCTAGTATATTATGAAGTTTGCTCCTAGCAAGTTTTTTTAAGTAAATAACAAAAAGAAAAACCACAAAGGACAAAATCCCTCACATGTGGGACACCGAAAAATACAGTATCCCATTTAAAAGAGCACAAAGGAATACTCCTATGAGAACTTTAAATTTCATATACATTTTTACATTCAAGCATAAGAATAACACTGTGGTTATATGCTGCATGTTTCTTCCTTGGCAGTTTTTTATACCTTTTTATAGCATGGTCTAAGGTTTGCAAGTGGGTTCAGATTTCCAACAAAAAAAGAGCCACACAGTTGTAAATGATTCAGATAGATGAGGTCTTTGACATTCAGGTCAGGTCTTTTCCATCAGCGCTGGGGCACTTGAGCAAAGCTCATGTGTTAAGAAACAGCAGTGGTAGCAAGAGCATGGTTTAAACTAAGATTTCTTGGAATCAGAACTAGATTCTTAAAACACATAAATGAAACACACACACACACTTCCTTCTAACTGCTGTTTTAACTTGTTAAAAAGTAAAGGTGTTTTAATTAGGTCTTGTTAATATTAATATTTATCTTGTTTTGTTTCCAAACTATGCCACTTTATTATGCTAAATTAAAACTCTGATGGAAACATCCAATTAATAGTCAGGACAAAAATGCATTCGTATGTCACATTTAATCAGCAGTTCAATGCAATCATACCTTTAGTATACTCATGAGCAGCTCAGTCCTTTGTGATGTATTCGTGAAGCCAGAATGTCTATTATTAGTACTCAATAATTATTTGAATAAGAGAAAATGAATAGTTGCTTCTCCTTTCAAATCTACAAATAACCTCTTTCCTCTTGTTGAAAAAGACAGGAAAGGAAACAGTGGAATGAGAGAACTTAGATTAACTCTGACAAAAGGAGGATCTGGAAGTAGGAAGTGCCACTGCACTTCATGCTCCCATGTCCCAGCTAATCAAACTTCATAGGGTGTGTGACCACAAAAGCTGCTTCTTGTGAGGAACGAGGTTTCCTCTGGCCAGACCAGAACACTGTCCTCCCTGCTGGAGTCCCAGAAAGCTCTACAGCATCCTTAGCCAAGAGCCTACCTTAATGAGAATCTGAATGGACCCTGTGGCTTTTTCAGATATGAAGTACCAGAAGCTCATAGTGCAGGCAGCGCTGGATTCTTTCCAAATGGCACTCGTGAAGTGGGCTTTGTCACCGCGAAGACCCACTGGGGTGGCCTCTAGATACATGAAGTGACCTAGGAATAAGGATGGAATTTAAATAGGACCAAAAGAACAATGAGAGGATTATTCTAGCTTTCTCATCTTTGTTGAGGTTTTTTATTACATTTCGTGTGATCTAGCTGCCAATGGCATTTTCATCTGATATGGAGAATAAATCCATAGCCTTGTTTCTAGCTCACTGGCAGAACAACTTCCAACAGTGTGTGCTTTTAGCATCATGCCTCACAGTATGCAAACTAAGTGGTTTGCCAGGGTATTTGTGCCATCACATCAACAAGATGGTCACAGAAATCATTTAATGGACTCCATAAACTATCCAGTTATTATAAAAGAATTCATAGATTTCCATGGCATAAAAATAAGTGAAGATTCAGTGACCTGTTATGTGTAACACGAAAAGAAAGCTATTGAGTTTTATCATTACTATGAAATTATCTAAAGCATATCATGGATGTCAGTATGTCAGATGAGTGTTTAGATCTTTGCATCTGTGACCTAACTTATCAGATCCATTTTATGTGCCAGGGAAATTTCAACATTGAACTATCATTCTGCTATTTTGTACTGCTCAGGATGTTATAGGTCTTTGTTATCCTATTAATGTTCTTTGCTCCTTGAGTGTTGCATCTGACATTTGGCTATAAAGACTTACTATAAATAATAGTCTATGGCCAGCACTTTTACAGATGTATTCTTAAGGTATTATTTTCACAGTTTCTCAATAAGGTTCAATCTCATTACCTATAAGCTTCATCCTCTTCAATCTTAGAACCTCTGTTAGGTATAGTGAGAAAACTTCACTATCTCCATTTGACAAATTTTGAAGCTGAGCTTGTGAAAAATCAAGCGATTTGCTAATGATCAAATGAGTGTACAAATTCAGAGAGATCGATTACAGATGAGTATGTTCCACTTAGGAAAAGTGTCTGGTAGAAGCAAGTGTTGTCATTTAATTAAGGTTACTAAAACTAAAATTAATGCAAGATTGTGACTGTCGTTATGGGCTGATTTTTCTCTGCCATCTGTCAGTCCCTGATCCAACTACCTATTCTTATCATGATCACTGTTTGGAAATATTACCACTTACCTACCTGTTGAAGACAGGTAAAGGTGATGCTATTAAAATGAACATTAGTCAATATACCTGGGATCTAACAAAAAAGAAGAACTGTGGAAAATACCATGGCATACACATGAGGAGTTGATGTGATGATGCAGGGCAAACTATCACCTGGAAGTGGGGAAGTTGAGAAGCTACAAGGACCTAAGGTAGAGGCATGAAAGACCAGCTTCTTCCTCACAACCCTTAGAAGGAACCAGTGCTGCCACCAGCTTCCTTTTGGGTTTCTGACTTCCAAAACCGAGACAGTATTTGTGTCCAGGGTCTCAGTCACTTAAACTAGGTGCCTTCGTACAGCTGTCCTAGGATATGAACACACATGCTGAATGTTTGTTTGAACAACATTCTCTCTGCCATGGGCTCTTCAGCTGCTGCTGCAGACAATAAAGTAGACTTTATGAACATACACAGGGCAGCCACAACAACCTCATCACTTACCATGCTCATTCCCAAGTGTGTGGTCTCTGGGGGGTCGACGACTTTTATGAGAGCCAATTCCTGAAACCCAGTCTGAGTTTTCAGCTATGGAGTTCTTCCAGCCACACCAACCTTTCTCAAAAGTGCAGGAACCACCACATTCATTTTCATCACTGTTATCCCCACAGTCATCTGCAAAATCACAACTCTGCTCTGGACTATAGCATCTGCCATTTTGACATTCTTTATAGCCACGTGGGCAAAAACCTGGAATAAAACAAAAATGGAATGATAGATTAATCCATTAATAGTCTTGAGGCCATAGAATGGATTTGTTATAATGTAACAAGGACTACACTTTGTCAATAACTTGAGGTATCTGACTCCCATTTCCCTCTTCTAATTTATTTGATAGGTCAGGCTCATTCACAAATAAAACAATGAATATGAAATTAAGAAGAAAAGTCCACTTTGTACATCGACCTCAAATTTGATCTTTTACATTATAATATAAAATCAGAAAGAATCTTCCTTTTTGACTGTTGTTTGGTTCTGACATTCTTGGTATTATTGCTATTTTTTTAAGATGGATTCTCTCTCAATAGTCTATCTCAAAAGTAACTATGTTGCTTAGGCTGACCTGGAAAATTCAAATCAATCCTCAGGCCATAGCATCTTGAGTCCTAGGATTACCTACAGGGACTGCCATACTTATTTCCTTCCTAAGTTCCTAGATGCCTGGAAGATAAGCTATTAAGATGATTTCCAGCTATATTTCTAGGATGGGGACTCCCATGACTGGTAGGAAGTTGCAGGATGGCTGAGAGTTGGTGTGGATAAAAGGTGTTGAGTGATGTTTCAGGAATGCACTGAAAGATGCTCTGGAAATTCCTGCAGAAATGTCTGTTGTAGCCTGAATCTTAAATATCTTCCAACAGCTTGCTTTAAAAACGTAATCCCCAGAAAAACCCATTGGAAGGCTGAAGAACTTTAAGAAGCAGCATTTACTTTAAGTCACTAGGAGTGTGACGTTGAAGGGAATTGTGGACTCCTATCCCTTCATCGATCACTATTCCACTTTTCCAAGAGATAAAGCGTTATGTTATGTTAGGCTCCCAGTTATGATGTGCCTCACCCCAGGCATAAAAGCAAAGGAGCCAATGAATCATGAACTCCAAAACTTTGAGTCAAAATTAATGTTTTTTTTTCTTTATAATTTGATGATCTCAGGCATTTTAATAACGACAGTGAGAATGCTACAATTTCACATGAGGACATTGATAGTCATGGGAAAGCAGATGATGGATGAAAACTGATACAGAATTTACTGGGATAAAAACCCTGTCCCCAAGGTTTCCAGCCATTCCCTGCTGTGTACATTCCTGAACCACCATTGTGAAGATGCCCAAGTTATTGGGCTTCACTCTCCAAAACCCATGAAGATAAATTTCCATTAAGCATTCTGCTTCCAACAGACTTCCTTCCATGAATTAATTTCTGAATGATTTTTTTCTGTTTGTTTGCAGTAATGAATCAAAATTTGTTTCATTTTAGTGGATAGATGATAAGACAAAAACCTTTTAATATTTAAATTATGGAACTCAACTAAGAACCACAATGCAAAAACACCTTCAGAGTACAAAAGAAGGAAAAATACTTACATTAACTTTCTCACTCATAGACGAGAAAATCAAAGGTTAAAGATGTCAAATGAAATGTGAAATTTTCAAAAACAGAGTTGCCATTTAGACCTAGCTCTCAAATCTTCTAACTATGTTTGAATCCACTGGCTTAAAATGGACATGGCTTCCTGTCACAGAGAAGCACTACTGAGGATTTGTAGGGTGGCAGAAGCATCATCTCTGAAGGCTAAAGAGAAGCTGAGAAACTAATACATTATTTCATTTTACAAAAGCTGCCACTTATATTGATTCTGCCCATTCTAATTTATTTAGAGAAGAAAAATAAAACCAGTTAATAATTTAAGAGATGATTTTCTCCAAGGTAACTAAATCAAACCACAACTGAATCCTTTCAAGTTAAAGAAGAAAATATATACATAGTTCTGAACAGAAAAATATTAAAATTTTAATACACCACAAAAACTCAGGAGATCTAATATTTTGGGATAGTGATATATATTTCAATTGTTAAAAATTAACTACATAAATAAAAGTAAGTTATATAACTACATAAAACTATATTTTATAACAGTTTATACATTAATAAAGAAAATATCACTGTTATAAAACAGTTCATTCCATTCATAAGATACACAGTGATCTTGTTGTGGAGTTCAAGAACAACAAAAGACCACTCAGACTCTATCAAGACTTTAGTCATTCAAATTAACTAAGCTCCAGCTGACCACAAATCCCTTGATGGGACTGTGGCCCAGCTAAACAAGGAGGGGAACTTTCAAAGGCAAAAACCACAATTCATTGCTGCAGACACAGATTTCTACAGGTGTGGGATAACTCCCAGGGTCTTTTTAGTTCTGGAGTAATTGAAAAAACATAAAATTTCTGGAACTGTCTTAAAAGCCTTAGGTTGCTGTGGATTAGCCGCAGTTCTCTAAGATGGGGACTTTTGTCAAAATCGAGTCCTCAGCAGCTACTTTCCCCAGTGACTCTTGGCCCTGTGAATCAGACTGCTCAGTCACTTTCTTATCGGGCTAAAGGTTGATATTGAGCCTGTAGGGTATGCAAAGTTGATGCTAAGTCTCCTTTTCATATATGTAAGGAGCCAGTTTATAACACAAGTGCCTAACAACCACAAGCAACATGCGACACTTTTCAGTTGATATAGATGTATCCTATCCTAAGATATGATCTTAGGATCTTAATCCTAAAATAGGTTTAGCAATTAAAACATTCTTAAGAATACCTTCCTGAGATGGCATAACTACAGTTTAGTGGCCCACTACAATCTAATTTTAATAAAGGACAAGAGAAATTATCAACTAATATTATTTACCTATTTCCAAGTTATTTTATTTGATTATTGTTTTTGCCAAATGCAAAACAAAGAAAAATAAAAGAAAACCAGTAATGTAAGTATAGGTATGGTTGCTACAGCTTTGATGATTAAACTCATAAGATTGTGATTCATTGATTTTTAGAAATATATTTCCAATTATGTGCTTCATATTATGTTTATTGATTAAGTTAGACATTTACCATCTTGGCAGAGATGTTTATTTTGTTAAATAGAATAAATTATAACAATATGGATCCTTCTGTATACATCTTAGACATCTGTAACTTCGAGTCTCAGATTTTCTTTTCTGAATATGCCAATTTGATGGATAGTCTCTTCCTTCTCTATTAACAGTGATTCTATGCTTCTAGTTACTCAGAAAATGATATCCAGAGAAACTCTATGAACTTATGAAACATATTTTGTTATTCAACTTGACTCCTTAAATGCAGTCTTTATGTTTCATCCCATTTTTGCCCCATTTATCTTTCACTTCTTGGATTTGGAGTGCCCTGTTAATCCCACAGATTCAAGGAGAATGATCACTGACCCAAATCATGGCCAAAGTAATTAAAGCAAGCCTTTTTATTGATGTATATGGGCATCTCTTCCTGAGGTGGGTTTAAGAGGTCATTGAAACAGGCAATATAGAATCATTTGTAGTTAATGTTACAGGTAGGACTAGCCCAATCTTTGAGAAACAGAGATTTAATCATAAATAGGAATGAGCTTAGTTTGTTTTTGCTCCGAGATATCTTTCATACCTAAGATGTAAGCAGGCTGGTTTACTGCGCACCACTTGGGCAAAAAGGCAATAATAAGAACATATACAAGAATGTACTTATGTACTTGGATGCAGAAAATCTGATCCGACGTTCTCCTTAAACAGCATAAAATCCCTAAAGCAATCTCTTCCCCTACTCCTTCATTTGTGACTATGCTTGACACCCATGTGCTCCCCATAAATCTCCAGTATGTGAAATATACAACTTTTCAAGGGGCTCTTGGCTTATATACACTGACATTGGTCTCAGCATTTGCCCACATCTGGCATAGGGCCAAATTATCTACAGAAGATCCCGAGGCTCTAGGAGGAGTGGTTTTCATACATATAATATTTTAATCTCATGAATCATAAAATCTCTCAACAAGCTTAGTCAACTGTTGGCCCTAACACTTAAATATATTGCATCATATCTTCTGTCTTTATTTTGGTGAAAGTCAGTATTGCTTTTTCTGGATTTTATTGCCATTTTCTGTCTGACCACTTCATTCTAACCTTAACACAAATATAATAATCTAGAACCACAAATTTTTCAATATGAGATAAATTTCATATGCGACCTCAGTTTTACAACTATTTCTACAGTAGTCTCCATTATGGAAAAGAAAGTCTTCAAAATAGCCAATTTGGGGGCCAGGGAGAAGAAAGTTGAAGATGAGCCTCAAATCTATGAGTGTGCACCCGAAATTTAAATAACCAAAAAAGTAGCATTATGGTTTTCTTAGTTAAGGTTTCTATTGCTATAGTGAAACATCATGACCAAAAAGCAAGTTAGGGAGGAAAGGTTTTACCTGGCTTGTGCTTCAACATCAGTGTTTATCACCAAAGGAAGTCAGTCCTAGAATTCAAACAGGGTAGCAACCTAGAGGCAGGCTCTGGAGGGGTGTTCCCTACTGACTTGCTCTTTATGACCTGCTCAACCTGATTTCTTTTAGAGCCCAGTAGCACTAACCAAGGGATAGCACCATCCACAATGGGCTGGGCCCTCCCATATCAATCACTAAGAAAATAGAGGCATTTTCTCAATTGAGATTTCCTCCATTCAGATAACTCTAGTTTGTGTGCCAAGTTGTCAAGACTAGCCAGCACATGATGAAATGCTTAAAGAGGTTTAGGATGTTATGATAATTAAGAAAATATGTTACTGACTTTCAGAGTTGTTTTATGATAATTTTCTGTCTAAATCAAAGACAATTTGATCATCAAAGTAAACAATAAGATAACTTCTCCTTATAGCTAGAAGTCAAAAGAAGGTATGAAATTGCCTTCAAACATAAGCAAATCGAGCACTAGGCAAATACATTGAAATTTTTATCAAATACTGAAGATAGGAATTATAGGACTGTGGTGCTTTAATAGAACAAAAGGGAGCCTCCTACTGCCACTCCAAGTTTCTGTGCTGTGGTGCTTTCCTGGGGTGAATTCTGGAAGTGTAAGTGAAATAGAAAACTGAGGTCTCTGTGACTGTGGACACAGGAGTGGAAGCATGTCAAATTTGCAAGAGAGAACTATAAAGAAAAAGAACTGGTGTAGATGAAGAGATGCAGAAATGTGCTCAAGTCTTTTGCTGAATTCAGTTTGCATATGGACAGGGCAGAATTCACAAGAAAGAAAGATAACTTCTAAGACAATAATAAACTTGCAGCTATAAATAGAAATTTTTCAAGTATTCACAGAAAGGCAGGTATCTTTACCCCTTTCCCATCTAGTGCAAAATGTTCTTGATGAATACAAGGCATTCAGTGGGAACTTTAGAAAGGAAATGACTTAGTAGAAAACAAAGTAACTCTAGGAAGAAGTATTCTTTGAAATATAGATGAGCAAACTATAGTCCTCAGTTCAAAACCACCAGTATCTGTAAATAAAGTTTTATTGAGACAGTCACAACCACTTATTACATATTAAAATATAACTATTTATATCCAATAGAGGTAGAATGAAAGAATTACCATCAGGAGTAGAAAGTATGCATTTTTTTAAAAAGTGCTTTTTGGCTGGGCGGCACCAGTA
>NC_022018.1:3671641-3678848 GCF_000317375.1 Microtus ochrogaster | reverse complement strand
ACACACACACACACATCAAACTTCAGCAGTCAGCAGGCCAATACTCACAATTCATGAATAGTTAGGAATATATAATTTATATATAACTAGGGTAAAGTACTTGAATGGAGAACAGCTGAGTAATGATGCTCAAAAGGTAAAACTTTTCAGACAGGAGAGAAAATTTCAAAAAACCTTTTTTATGGTGACTCTAATTTAAAAATAATATAAAATATTATAAAAAACTGAGATTAACATTTTTAAATAATTGAAAATAAACACAATGAGCTTATTTATAAAAAGTTGTTTGAACTTCACTAATAACTCCATCATATCTGTCATGTCCTGATCACCCTTAAAGTAGTTCTTTCGGTTTTATTGCTGCTATAGTTGTATGTATGCTTGGGGAGATGTCTGTTTACACAACTTGATGCCTTGAACTGTGTGTATATTGTGGAGTGGCAGATTTGAACTAGCAAGTATGTGTGTGTACTGTTTCACATATATTTGATTTTTCATAGTGGAAAAGAAGAGATGCACATAGGAAAGTCAGGGGAGGAGTGGCAAATATAATCAGAACATGTATAAAACTCATAAAGAACCAATAAAATTATTTAAAAGAAATAAAAGAATCAAAACAAAAATATTTTAAAACAGCTATTAGAAATATAATATTTTAGGTTAATTTAACAGAATATTCCTAAGAGTAAGCACCAAAAACAAGAAAAGAATCATTTAAAGTCAACCAAAAGCACTTCCAAAAAAAAATACAGATTAAAAGCCAACTTTATAAATAAAATAATTCAGAATTGTTAGAAACTTAATTTTCCTAAATGAATCCATAGTGTAATATCCCAATCATACTTTTAGTAGGTGTTTTAAAGAATTAGAAAAATTTTCTAAAACTTGTATGGAAATGCAGTTCTTAACTTAGCCTGAAATCTGGCAGACTTACAGTATCTGACATCAGGATATCTATAAATCTCTGTGGGGAAATAAAAAGTTTTGTTCCTTTGCTTGAAATAATACTTTGTGAATCTGAAACTTCACAGGCCTAATATGATCTTCCTCAATTTCTCTTCTATTGTTGTCTTCCAGGCAAGGACCATTGTATAGATACCTGGAGTTGGACAACCTTGGTTTAGCAGTTGTTACAGCAGAGTTACCATGATCCAAGGACAGTATGGAATATTTAAAAAGAACTGTGTTCAAAGGGAACTTTGGTCAAGTTGCTTAAAGGAAGGTGCAGTCAAGGAGTTCTGCTTGGATCAGATACTATGGTGATGGATGAACAAGTCTATGACTAGGTATTCAAATTCTTATCCAACAGGGGCAGAACTAGAAGACATTAAAGTTGTAATGGGTTAGACTTCACTTCTCCTCCGCCCAGGTCAGGAAAGGGAGATGTTTTCCCATCCTTTTGGCCAATAAAATGCTCTTATTTACTTTATTCTTAGATTATACCTACAAGATGAATGTTTGCGAGCGTGTGTGTGTGTGTGTGTGTATGTGTGCACATGTGTTTTATTATTAATTTTAACACCTGAATCTTGATGTGGTATTGTTTGATGCTGATATCCCTGGGACACTGTTAATGATGAATCAAACAACATGAAAGATACACTCTGCATAAGTACTTTAAAAACAACTAGTAGATTCCCTAATTGTTCCAGACTAGGTCCTTGATATTAAGGATCACTTTTCCTTTTTGTATGTTGCTGTTGTGTTTATTTGCTTGGAGAGATGGATAAAGCAGCATATTTTTCATGTAACGTGAAAACAGAAACAAAACCAGTCCGGACTTCTGATTATTTTTAAAGCCAACTATCTACTGTAGACTGAATAATTGCTTTGAAAGAATTGCATATTAAAGGTTTTCATACTTATAATTTTTAAAATACCTTTCATTTGTTCTCCTTGGGAAATTGTACAAAAATCTTAGAGAGAGGAGAGGGAGAGAGAGAGAGAGAGAGAGAGAGAGAGAGAGAGAGAGAGAGAGAGAGAGAGAGAGAGAGAGGGAGAGAGAGAGAGAGCTGCTAAGAGTTTATTACTGAAGACACACCATATTCTGGTTGCAGGATAAAGAAAAGTCACACTGGCATGGGCTGGGAACTTCCTCCCTGTTGGCTAGTATTCACAGCGCCAGAAGGTGTTATGCAGGCTGCTGAGGGAGCAATGTCATTAACAATCGCACCCAACTGTGAACCCTGAGAGCTACCAGACCTACCTGTCAGGTAATAGTTGCCTAGTGCTGCAGTGAGGCAGTTACCACAGGAGTAACCAAACACCATCTGACAGGATTTCAGGTTTGCTACACAGGAGGAATTCATGTCTGGTACTGTAATGGTGTCAGGAAGGAGGATGGTGGTCATAGACTTTACGAGGAAGCAGTAATGTTTTGCTATATAGATATGAGGTACAGTTACCTTCTAAATGCTATGCCCATAGATTAGTAGCACTTTCAACCTTGGTCAGAGAAACTTCTCTTTACAGTGGGCAATACTTAAGGCTGAGACTCATAACTGCTCAATGTGATGAGAATAAACACCCACTTAGGTGTTAGCTCTTTCACTCCCAAAACAAATCATCTATATTTCTCTTACCAGGCTCAGGACTCACTACACAAGAGTGAGTGATAGGCTCACAGGAGCTGGAGGATGGAAAGAAATGCTGTGAAATCTGTGGACTAATTTCATAGCAGCACAGGTTACTTACACAAGAACCGTGACACACATGGCCCGTCAACATTGTATGAAGGATTCAGGAGGAGATCATTGGGTCCCATGCCTCCCTGAGAACATATATTAGTTATAGTTACTGGAAGAGGGACAGTAATGTTTCTTGGTGGTGTAGCCAATGGCAAATTGCTTGTGATCAAGAAAAAAAAAAACCCTCAATCTGGTGCTCATAGTGCAACAATGATTAAATTAACACACTACAAAAACAAGAACCTGGGAGGAGACTGGATTGGAAAAAGGAGTTCAGTGGGAAGGAGAAGAATAAAAAAGGAAATGGGAAGATGTGAGCAAATTAAATTATGAAAATTTAAAGAATTAGTATGGAAGATGAAACACAAAAAGAAAGCCCATAAAGATGACCCTAATCTTGAGATTGTCTTTCCCAGATTCTCTTTCTTTTTTTTCTTTTGTTGAATACAAATTACATTTTTTTCTTCACACTTTCATAATTTTAATTCTATATTGGAAGAACACTAGAACTAGAAATCCAAATATACCTACAAAACTAAATGTTCCTTACTGATTTAACCTGTAATAAAGTTCTAATGCCTCAATTATAAATAATTTATATACACTGAGTTTACAAATTGTCACATTTACAATAGTAAGTAAATAGGATGGGCTTCTGAAATCTGAACCTCAACCATCCATAATAACAGAAAGATGCTCCAACATTTCTCTCCTTTCAAATAACTAAAAAAAAAAAAAAGTATAATAATCTTTCATGGTATTTCAAGCTACCTGACAGAGGCTTAGAGTATTTATGGAGAATTGCTTTTGCTGTAGATACTGCAAATAGAGCAGCTGCTAGCAGACAGAGATTGAGTCTGATTTAAGGATACAGCCCAAGATAAAAATCATTTTAGCAAAATTATATCTTGTGATTTTACGGAACAAAATTTATCGATTTTCCCTTTCATGGTTTTTTGTCATCCAACATTAAATATAATTCTTCCAGACTTTTTCTACTACTTTGTGACTTTCTGTCTCCTTTTAAAAACATTTAAACCCTTTATTCAACTGAAATGTACTTTGGGGTTTGGAATGTAAGAAACGGATTTTTAAAATGAAAAATGAGAACTGGAAAGGAAAAGATGATGCTAGTGTAGTTATATCCAAGAGGAGAGATGCACACACACACACACACACACACACACACACACACACACGAGTGCATGTGTTCCCACATACACTGTGTACACACACACTAGTCTATTTGTTTAAAATTCTGAATAGATACTCAAGAACTGAAAGATTCCTCTAAAACTCAGAACATTAATAGAGATCAGGAAAACATTTTAAATCAATTGCTTCATGCTAATACTATATGCAGTCATTAAATAAACATTTGTTTTATTTAAAAAACAATGAAACAAGGCTAGACAGCAAAGAAAAAAAAAGATCTACACTAGAAACATATTACAAGACAAAGGATTGAAGAACAGAAAGCTCTCATTCAGGAACCTAGGACAGGCTGAAGCACCTTTGAGGAATGATAGTCTAATTTAGATGGCAAGAAGGTCGACAACGTGTTTGCATGCCATGGTTTGGGAGGGATTGAAGGTTGTTTCTATTCTGAAAAGTTGTGGAAGACTATCACACTTAAACTATCAACTTTAAGTCTAGAAAAAGAAATAAGAAATGGAATGGTCCATGAGTGTTTTTAGAATCTATATGAAATTTCTAGACCAGTGTCAAAAGGGAAATTAGGCAGGAAGGTTGAGCAGTCATAAAAGAAATTAAGACATTCTCAGTAGTGTTCTGGCTCCCTCCTTTCTTATACTCAATTAACCACTAACACCTATTTATTTTGCTATTTAAATATCCCTTAAACAATTTTTTCCTCAAACAGCTACATGGGACATTTTTTTTTCTTTCTTCAGCTAAAACAGGGCTCTGGAGTTAATTGCTACATGTTCATTTTTAATCTTGCTCCTATTTCTGTCTTCTGTTTCTAAAGTTTCAAAAAGCAAACTAGATCACCTACATGCTTTAAAGTCCTTAAAACTTAAATGTCTCACTTTTACCTTGGTGTAGGAGGTCCTTCTGTTTATGTGTTGTTTTCATTGGTTAATCAATAAAGAAACTGCTTGGCCTTAGCTAGGCAGAGAAGACAGAACTGAATGCTGGGAGGAAGAAGGCAGAGTCAGGAGAGAGCCACCATGGAGATGCCAGGTAAGACATGCTAAATCTTTCCCGGTAAGCCACAACCTCATGGTGAACACAGATTAATAGAAATGGGTTAAATCAAGATGTGAGAGTTAGCCAATAGGAGCCTAGAGCTAATGGCCTAGCAGTGTTTTAATTAATACAGTTTCTGTGTGATTCTTTCAGGTGTAAGCTAGCCATGCAGCTGGAACAAAGGGCCCCTGCCCTCCATGCAATAATACCCTCTTGCCCCACAGTCTTGTTAAGGAAGGGAGAAGGAAGGGAGAAGGAGACTGTATTGTTACATTTAGGTTAAGCAACTTCATTAACATGGCTCACCTTGACTTTAAAGTCCCTGAGGTGTTCACTCTAAACAGCCTCGTCTCTTACCCTGTTTCTCCTTAGCTCCCTGACCCAATAACGTTGACTTCTTGTGGCTCCCCTAATCGTATACAGGCTGGGCCAGTTCCCTTCAGGGATCCCTAAAACTTAGAGAGTTTATCTCCATCTCCCCTTGTCAAATTCATCTCCTATATCTTCTGGTATGACCAATAACACTGTCATAGAGCTGTAGCATGATCAGGGTGACAGGTTGTTGGGGAATACTATTTTAAGGTGTGTTGTTTTTGTTTATGCTGCATTTTTTAACTCTGTGAAGCTGGGTATTTTTTGGGTTTTTTTTTTTTTTGTTTTGTTTTTTTTTTGCCTGTCTGAAACACCTGATGGTCTAATAAGCTGAACAGCCAATAGCAAGGCAGGAGCAAGAGCAAGGACAGGCGGGGCTGGTAGGCAGAGAGAATAAATGGAGATATGAGGAAGAGGTAGAGCAAGAGAACAAGGAGAAGAAGGCATCAGGGATCAGTCACCAGCTACACAGCAAGCCACAGAGAAAGAGGTAAAGAAAGGGATACAGAAATAAAGATAAAAGCCCAGAGGCAAAAAGTAGTCAGAATAATTTAAGAAAAGCTGTCAAAAACATAGGCCAAGCTAAGGCCGGACATTCATAACTAAGAACTAGCCTCCACGTGTGGTTTCTGTGGGAGCTGGATTGTGAGTCCCTCAAAAAGCAGAAAGAGTAAAACATCACACAACAATAGGTGTTACGTGAGTTTACAGAATGTCCCTGTGTCAGCAAGCTTCATGGGTGAGAGAAACTTGCTTGTATTGATGCTATATATTTGCTGGACAAATAAAAACCATAAAAAGAAATGAAGGAGCTGCATAAATCTGAAGAGATAGCAAAGTAAGCGAGCAACAGCGTTCTGAGAAAGGGCTGACTGGACAGTGAGTCAGCATATTTTGTTGTTGACAAAAGTGACAGCCATGGAGCTCAACTTGATTGAAGAATTTGTAGATGGCAAAACTAAGGGCTAGACAGGCAGACAGTCATCAGCAGCCATTCACTCTGGGCAAATGTAAACAGTATGTCTTCCCTTTGTTCTGAAAATTTATAGCAGCTGTATAGTTTGTTCAAAATATATATTTCCAGTTCTTTAAGCAATTTTTTTTCATTTGCCAATAGAGAAAACTCCTAAGTCACAATTTTAGATCAAAATGCTTTTATAGAATTTTATTCTATAATAAAGCAATGCCCATTTGTAAGCTTTACTGGCCCACTTAAAACAAATTTTACTTAATGGTACTAAAACATTTATCATATATAAATATATATATATAAATATAAATATATATTTATATAATAAATATATATAATAATATATAGAGACACATATAATACAAATGTGGGGACATAAAAGAAATGAGACTCTTTAACCTAAATACTATAAGTAAAAATCAAAACAAATCTATATTATTTTATTCATTAATACCATTTATTCAGTATATTTTAACTAAAGTAACTATGCTTAAAGTTGAAGTGCTTGAGACTTTGTGTACATGATTGGTAGTGGTATAAAATTTTTATATCAAAGTTAGATCATACCCTTTTTTCCTTTTGAATGTTTACTATTTAGCTAAAGTAATTTTTTTCAATATTTTGAGTTTAGGGAATATTTTATAACATACATATTACAGGTATATTAAAAATAGGAAATACAGTTAAAGTGACTGGTAAAACCAGTCACGATTTTATAACTCTATATCATGAGTTATATCAGGCACTTAGATACATCACCTAAGATACACATAACCATTATAAGAATGTTCATTATCTTTATTTTGGACTCTGGAAATTAAGGATAAGCAAGCTAAAATGGCTCTAGTGGTGGTACATGCCAGACTGAAGAAGAATGCCTTCCAGACCAAACTTGGTTACATATCAAGACTCTGCCTCAAAAGAATATTGAGACAGAGAGAGAGAGAGAGAGAGAGAGAGAGAGAGA
>NC_022018.1:3669161-3671541 GCF_000317375.1 Microtus ochrogaster | reverse complement strand
TGCAGAAAGGAAGGGAAGAAAAAACTAAAGTGAAATTTCGTAAGTTATGCTGTCTGTTTCAAACTCAAAATTTGTAATATTATTTTATTTATCAAACACATACAAAATAAAATGACACAGTAACAAACATCTGTTGAATATTTATTCCATCAAGCGGGCCTACTACTAAAACATATGTAAGTTATGTTAAGCAATTATTAGAATCCTTCTATGAGGTAGAACCACTAGAATTCCAAGCACTTATTTTCATATTGTTTTAGAGCAGCAGTTCTGATTTTATGATACCAAACAACTAATGTGAAAAACTCTCTCTATCCAATATATATTGGATACATATATATCCCTAAATTCTCATTCTCAGGCCTTTTTGTCCCTTTGTATTTGGGTAAGGGTCTGGGAAGAAGAGAGAAACAATTAGAAAACACTGGTTCAAGCCTGAACAGACAGAACCTTTATGAACAGAGAATCCTTGGTCAAGCCTCACTAGGGAGAACCTTCTGTGTGTTGGGGGGGGGGGCAGATATGGCTCTGTGAGGGCAACATGACTAACACAACTGAATGCTCATGCAGACCGCTTCAGCCTCTCAAGGATGAACATTTCCATTTAAATGTGTCTTTATTTAAAGCATGAGCAGAGGTCACACATAGACCAGAGAATGATAAATGGCATTCCTAAAAGATAGACTAGGTTAAATTCATTAATATTGACATGTTCATTTGTTTCTAGAAGAATTGCTAATCTGTGATCATGGAATGCCTTTCCAATACATGTTATCTTCTGTAACTTCCATTTTCCATATTGAAGTTTTCCTTGTAGAGGCTGTTCACTTATTTGGTTAAAAATATTTCTAAATATTTAACTTTTTGTAGTTACTTTGAATGGAATATTTTCCTCATTTCTTTATCTGAATATAAACACAAACATTCAATTTCAATTTTAACAACTTTCCCCATATCATTCATATAAAGTCACTTCTAGATGCATTCCAGATTCAAATGTGAGACACAAATAAACAGTAAATCTTAAAAAGTGAACTGAAAGAATATTACTTTTTGGCTTGAGAAGGTCTGTAATTAGTAAAATGTTTGAAACAAGCCCTTGACATCATAAAAAATAACCCTAAAATTGGATTGAGCTAAAATGAAGTGCTAAAGGCTGGAGAGATTGCTCAGTAGGAAAGTGGACCTCCTACTCTTTCAAACCTAACACCTGTGCTCAGAGGTCACAACTGCCCGTAAATCCAGGTCCAGGAGACATAATATTCATTTCTTGTCCCTGTAGATTGTGCAGCCATGTGGTAGCTATCACAGAAACACATACACACACACACACCGCAATAAAAATAAAGCTGAATCTTGAAATAAAGAACTGTCCTAGTCATAGACAACTGAGCACTAAGATTGGTAACTGCAAACCACAGACTGGGAATGCACATTTTTGGGATAAAAAATCATAAAACTAAATGTCCTGATCAAATCAGTAATAATTACAGTTAATAAACACTAAGTTTAAAAACTTCAAAAGTCAATAGGTAGGTCATAATAAAATCCTGGGGGCTGGAGAGGTGGCTCAGCAGATCACACACACACACACACACACACACACACACACACACACACATTCCTTATTATATAAATACAACCTCTATAGTCTATATAATGTCATTTGTGTGTAGGTTTTAAGGGATGACCACTGGTATTAGAAAATTAGTTGGAAGGCTTCTTCCCTGGGGAAGACAAGTTTTACCATTCTCTGCATTTTGTACAGGTTAGAGGCCTATTGGTCTTTCCCTTGTCTACTTTAGAATGTCTATAGTCATTTTTCTTGTTCAATTCTTGTTTATGAAGTCATGTTGGTAGGACTTTGAGGTGGATCTTTAGACATTCCTAGGAGACAGTCACACATCCAACTCTCCAATCCTCTGGATCTTACAATCTTTCTCCCCCTCTTATGCAATGTTCCCTGGGCCTTATGTATGGTAGTTCGTCTGTAGATGTTTCTGCTGGAACTAGGCTTCACAACTCGGCACTTTGGGATGTTGGAGTTTTCTGTAATGATGTCTTTATTTGTTGCAAAGATAAGTTTCCATGATGAGCTGTGGATATAAGGCCAAATATTTAGAGTACCTTTAGGAATAATGCTCCTTTACTAAAGAGATGGTTATAGGTTCTCCTCCAAGACTCATGGCTTTACTAGCCTTGTGTCGTTGGCTAGTTTTACAGTACCAGTTATGACTCCACTCTTTTGAGCAGATACAATTAGAGAATTGTTGGTTACTGCCAAGGTATGCATGCCACTACTGTATCCTATGCTTCTCATGACATGCTGATCTTTGCTGTGGTTTATGGTCATTATAGATAGTTAGGAGTGAAAAAAAAA
>NC_022018.1:3658066-3665901 GCF_000317375.1 Microtus ochrogaster | reverse complement strand
AAAGAAAGAAAGAAAAAAGATAGTTAGGAGTGTTGGTGGCTTTCCTCCATAAAAATTTGCATAGCTCTTCTTGATACCCTGAATGCTAGTTCTCACAGAGGAGGCATTCAAGTCAGTTCCAGCTTAGGAGCTTCTGAACCCTGACCTGAAATGTGTACATGGTATCTTCAGCAATGAGGACTTAATTTTTACTTCTGGATGACAGCTAGCAGTAGCCTGCAATGTTTTGGAAATCCTTTAGGAATCTGTTTGACAATCCTCACCAAAACAAGTCAGAAAGGGTTTCTACTTCCTACTGTTGGGATTCATTCTAGGTCTTTGACTCTTGAAGAGAGTATGGTCAGCCCACATGAGGAAATTTCACTTAAACTATAATTATGTATATAGGTATATAGGTATGTATGTATGTGTATATGTGTGTGTGACTTAAATGTATTATAGGGTTTTTAAAAGGTATATAGTAGTATGATTCTTTGTGATTTTTAAGGGAACTCTCACTGTTATTTCACCCTTCTTCAACATTTATTAAATCCGGTCACCCTCCCTAACAAGAGTGCCATCTTTCTACATCCCATATTAAATGTACTATCATATGACTTCAGCAAATGTAGATACAAGCATATAACACTAAAGTGGCCCTGAAATGAACTTAGTTAGACCATAAAATCAGGCTGGATGTACTACTGTAAGAAAAATTCTGAAGTGTTGCAAAGGTTAGTGGCTGTGAGATTAAAAATAGTCACACCATTTTATAAGACATTTTTTGGGGGGTTTTTCGAGACAGGGTTTCTCTGTGGCTTTGGAGCCTGTCCTGGAACTAGCTCTGTAGACCAGGCTGGTCTCGAACTCATAGAGATCAGCCTGCCTCTGCCTCCCGAGTGCTGGGATTAAAGGCGTGCGCCACCATCGCCCGGCTTTATAAGACATTTTTATAAGATGCTATGTTATCAAGAAGTTTCTCCTTTGGATCTTCAATAATTTAAAGGAGATATTTTAAAAAGAGGAAAATTCAATTTACAGCTTTCAATAAGACCAAAATTATTGAGAATTTCCATGCTATTATTTAATTTATTCTTTGCCTAACAACTTATTTTCACTTCTGTTGTGCCAGGTTCTATCCTCTGTTGTGGAAAGTACAGCAGAGAAGGCAAGCATTTCTCCTCATGTGAGTTGTCCTTTAGTAGAGAAATGATGTGGGAGGTCCTTCTGTCAGTGTGTTGTTTTTATTGATTAATGAATAAGGAACTGCTTTGAGCCTACGGCAGGGAAGAATAGACATAGTGTGTGGGGGGGGGATAGGCTGTAGAGAGTGTGGGGGGGGGAGATAGGCTGTAGAGAGAAGCAATGGAGCCATTGCCAGAGTAAGACATGCCAAAACTTTGCCAGTAAGCCACTGCCACATGGCAATACCCAGATTACTAGAAATGTATTAAACTAAAATGTAAGAGTTAGAAAATAAAAAGCTAAAGCTAATGGGTCAACAATGATTTAATTAAAACAGTGTGTGTGGTTATTTAAGTTCTGGGTGGCTGGGTCGAACAAGTGGCACCTCCCTCCAACAGAGAAAAGATTGACAAAATACTCAGAGACCATAACAATCAAAGTGTGATTGGGTAGAGAAGAAAAGGTCTTCCTATCGTATGGCTATGGAAGTGATTAAAGTAGGGAACTGAATACATGGCAGGAAACACTTGTTAAAGCAAAGAGACCATTCTCAAACATGAAGATCTTAGTGAAGAAAGACTAGAGTTTTGGAGAGACTAGGGAATCTCAGGATGCTAAATTCCCAGTGAGAAATGTGGATGCCATGGAGAGAAAAGTAAGGGCAGCAGGCAGTCTCTGGAATGACTTTGTTTTTACTCAGATATCTCTGGCAAAGGACCATATGGAAAAAGATGATGTTAAAAATCAATCTTTGGCAGGCACACAGAAAGTAATCAGTGGAGACTTGCATACAAAAGGAGACTGTTAGAATATCCAGCTTGGAAGTGAAACAGTTTTAGACCCAGTGTGGTCATGTGTTAAGCAGGGAACACTGGTAAGGTAGTGCATACCCAAGAAGGGTAAGCTCGTCTTATCAGAATGTGGGAGTCTTGATGGTGAAAAGTAGTGAAATTGAAATTTTGTTTTCAAGTATTGAAAAAAGTTCGTGTAATATATTTTGATAATATTTTCCCTCGCCTCTACTTTCTCTCAGATCCAAAATACTTTTATGATACAGTCTGGGTAAATTAATCATAGATTCAAAGTGAATAAACAGAGAGTGAAGAGAGATGGGAACCACTTTTAGAGCTTCGGCATAAGACAGGCTGAAAACCAATCATTTACTTTAATCAGTGCAAAGTCTAAGGCTGAATCAGATATATTTTAGTTGCAAAAAGAAAGAAATATATCTTATCAAATAATATAAATATGTTGTTTTTGCAGGGCTTTGACTTGTATCATTTTATATGCTTCTCTCCACAATTCCCTGAAAGGTGCAGAGACTAGAATCTTCTTGGACAGATTGCAGAATTGAACTTGAGAGGAGTCTAAATGATCTTCTGGCCTGCATAAATCAGCCAAGATATATTATCACAGCAAATCACACGTTGGCAAATATTGACTATTCTGCTGTGTTCAAATGTTCTCTCTAGAGAAAAATAATGCTGAAATTTCCTTGAAGTTTACTGATGACTAACCATTTCTCTGGTGTGTTTAGAGAGTGAAAAATACCCCCCCCAATGACTTAGAAAATGTTGAAAAATGAACCAAAGACTGTATCAATGCAGCAGTGACAACTAAGTTTAAAACTAAATCTTCTCTTGAAGTGTTTGTTGATTAAGCACAAAACTAGGGAATAATAGGAAGAAAAATTAATTTTAGAAGATCCTGCATAGTTTAAGATGCTATGTTATATCATTAAAAGTCCAAATAATTTTGATGGATACATAGGGATGGCAAACATTTAATACACTTTTGTGTACTAAAGACAAGGTTAATTACAGAAAGCAAATCTCTCTTGTTAACTATTTTTAGGACCAAAAGTTGCTATAATAAATTCAATTCACAGTTCTTGAGTAACTCAAAGCCTGGCTTTAATTTGTTCCCTTAACCTTGTTGCATAATATTATCCACTATGAAAATTATTACTAATGTAATTAATGTACCACCATCAAGCCTGTTTTGAAATATAAATGATTTATCAAATATTTTGCAAATGAATGTATCACTATTTATTATATCAAAACAAAGTAAATTTAATTGAAGAAGTGATTGGTTAAGAAATTAAAAATTTATTATCAGGCATCAAAGTGTGAATTAGTCTCCCTCTTTCTCTATGGTATTAGTTTCTTTCAGATTTTCCCTACATCGTGTATCTATTCACACAAATGTGTCTCAGTTCCCCTAAGTACACAATAACCTTTAGATGCTTGAGTCACTTAACTGGATTCACCCCAGTGTTGAGTCTAATTTTCTTTATACCTAAGCCTTACCACTTTCACTCATTCTTTGGAGAAAGAAAATATCAAATAATGGATTTCGTATAAATAACAGTGGGCAATGGTCCCACTGTGTGCTCTAGGTCCTTTGAATACAGAAAAGCAAAGACAGCCTTCACCTAAAAATCAGATGATGAGGCAGAGTTAATCAGCATCTAACATATTTTCCACATCCTAAAAACATAGTTGGAACCAAAGGCGAGATTATATTGAGGCAGAACCCTGGCAATCCTGTGGAAGCTCTTAATCTTCCCAGGTTTTCAATACTATTTCTGCGACTCATTGTCAAAGGAGATGTACTTAGTAGATCTCCTAAAGATGCAACAATTTGAGCACCCAGAAATCTCTAGGAAGAAAGCCTCCTTTGGCCAGAGTCTCTTATCACTAGCAATAAATAACAGATGCTTGGAGATCAGGCAGAATTGGGAATTTTTTAGTTCCAAGTACTGTGTCTATGAGACAATTCCTGCATACCTGTAGCACTGTGTACTGTTGAATATATCAGTGAAATTCAGCAGATTTTCTGATCCACTTGAATAAAATAATCTGGATGATCTCCCAGACAGAGTGATTAAGTAATAAGTTTTCTTTTTTGTTGTAGGGGTCCCATAAGGATTAAATTTTCCTTTCTTGTATTTTGGATCAGTATTTGAGTTTCATTCTCCAATCTTCTTAATATTTAATTGGGGCATTAAGGCTGGCAGGCACTGGAATTTGGTAGAAGTAGAAATAACCTCTACATCTCAAAGTTGTTAGTAAATCTGCACTTATGTAAGAGGTAAACCAGTCTAAATTGTCTAGTTCTGTTTTTCTGATGTTGGCATGAAGTTAGTTCTGAGCAGAGCAGTTAGTAACTTGCTCAGGAAATTGTGAAGACATGCAAGAGACACATGGAGAATTCTAACCATATAGGAAAGCTGGAGTAGATACTCATTAGAATTAATGAGCTATTCTCAGGCCCAGATGTGAATCTCTCCTCCAACAAGTCTGTCTTTCTTTCTTTGTTAGAATTTATCGATTTGTCACTACTACAATAGGAATAATCACCCCTTAAAAAAGAAAATGGTCACTGTGGCATTAGCAGATCATTACTAGGCAGGACAGTAATGCTTGTGAGAATTCAGGGTGACAATGGGAAATAAGTCTTCTCTGGTTTGAAAGTGAGCAAGATAAGGGCATTGCCAATGGCTGTCATGACAAGCCAAGGTCTGCTGGTGGTATACTATAGGACTCACAACAAATCAAATATTCAGAACTATACACATCAACACAAAATTTAGTTGGTGACAATTAACTGTATACTTTTAGCTGAATCCATTGGGTTGATCTGTTAAGGTATTTCATCATTCTAAACAAGGATTTGAACGCCTTCAGGAAATCTGTGATTTTATTTTCCCTTCCTTGAATATTAAAATTTCTGTGATAAGTATAAAAAACCTTATTGATGGTTTGTCAGGCACCAGCCCCACTACAGCTTCCCTTGAAGGTGCTCTATATCATCAGGGGAGACACTGTGACATTTGATGAACACTCAGTGCACCAAGGTAAAGTGTCTATAGAAATTACTTGTTCAGCAGCATCTGGAAGATGCTCTCCACAATCAAAAAGACCCTGTAATGTTTCATGAACACTAAGTATTCCCAGGTAAAGTTTCTATTCTAACTGCTTGATCAGATGCAATGGCAAAAATCTCTCTACGATCAAAATGGTCTCATAACTTTCTATGACTATCTGGGGTACTTATAGGGAAAACTTCTATAGCAACCCACACAGTCAGCATCATCTCAAGTCTGAATGGTTCCTCTCCACATGACAGAATGATTTTATTTTCTTATTTTACACTTCCTAATCTACTGATTGACATACACACTTCAGGAAAAAAAACTCATTTTCAAGAGAAACATTTCTCTAATGTTCATATTGTCCCCTGGCCTGCTTCATTTTATTTTAAATGGGTCATAATTTATGATTTTTGATCCATAGGAGTTGGAGAAACTTGAGGGCCATTCTCAATCTCTCTTTTCCTCAAAGGAGATCAAATCAATGTCCTTTGATTCAGTCTCATATTTTGGAAGAGATTCAGAAATGATCTGAGAGTCACACAATGGAATTAATACTGAGGAGAGGAGTATCAACCACAACATAAGATCCTGAATGTACAGAAGCCCATTGCTTTAAACAGTGTGGAAAGTTGCCACTGCACGTCAACTTCGCTTGATTTAGGGAAGGCCTGTCTTTATCCCAAAAACCTTTTAGCTTCCTGCCTTTGAAACCTAATACCAAATTTAGTGACCTCTTCCACTTTACAGAGTGGTACTGGCAGAGCATATCCCAAATGTAACCAGTTCTTTCCACAAAAGACAGATCATCAGGGATTTTGCACAAATTCTAAAGAAAGCACGAAGCAGCTCTGGCTTGGATCCTCCATTGATTGTATAGAATTTATTCTCCTTGGTGAAAATGGAGTCTTAGATGGTGGTTCCCATGTTGTTGAGGATTGAATGTTTCATTCCTCTTTTAGAGAGTAACGAAAATTGTCACTCATCTCTCTCAGAAAAGAGCCATGACAGTTCCTCTTATCACCCAAATATGTTCAATTGCCTGAACGACTAGATCTAGAAAGTGGTCAGTACCAAGCAACAGCCTGGCATAATCAACAAAACTGTAGTGTAGTTTCAGTGTTCCACCTCCTGCCTAGAATTTGTTTAAATTTGGTGATAGCTTATTTCTTTGTAGAAATCCTGCTACCAGAATGCATTAGCTATTTTTGTTTCCACCTAGTCAAATATCTGACAGAAAAACAAGACAAAATACAAACTTAAGGAAGGAAAGATTTATTTTACTTTGTGATTTCAGAGAGTAGTCTCATGCCATGATTTTGTGATTTCATGTGCTTGGACAGAACATGATAGAGATAGGGCTTGTCAGGTAGAAGAGCTGCTCACTAAATAGTGGGCATGAGTGAACTGGAGACCAGGTCTAACCTCCAGAGGTTTCTCCAAGATCTACTTTTCCTACTTGCTAAAATCCGTATAAATTGTACACCACTCCCCAGTAATGTTATATCCAGAGAACATTGTATTGAATATATGGGCCTGTGGGAAATATTTTATGCTCAAACCTTAACTAATAAAGTAAATTAGTATTCTTTGATAAAGCCTATCACATTCCATTTTCTGGATTTTATTGAATGATGTATGGACCTTTGAAACGTCTTTGAGAGGCCAACATAAACATAATTAAGAATATATATCTGCCAAATTTAGAGTCCTACCTCTTCAGTTAATACCCAGGCTATTTGATGGCACTATTTAATAAAGGACACAAAGGTATTACAAAGACCTAGACTATAATAATTCTTTCACTATAAAGAATGGCTAATCTATTTCTAAAATGTCTTTATTTGATTTGTTCTTCATATGGCAACTCAACGTTTTACTTGTCATTAATCAACAGAAATAAAATAAAGCAACTAAAATAAAATAAAGCAACTACTCCTTCCTTTTTCAAATTAATTTAATATTACAACAGCTTAAGCATACCTATTATTATCTTCCTGTGTTTGTATTATCTTGACAATACCCTTTAAGCTTGATATGTTAGTACCAAGATTACTAAACCACTAAATATTCAGTCAAAAGAAGGATCAAGTATATATGAGGTATTTTTGATAGATCACTATGACTGAATAAAATGCATCTAGAATCAAGTAAGAGACATGCTTCTAGGTGGATATGTAAGGCATGAACTTTGAAACATGAATTGATGCCCTCTGTTTTGCTTTCAAGGGAACCCTGGCTAATATAGGGGTTAAAGTCAACATCACATACATTTAGATTGTTTTAGAAGTTAGACAGTGATTATGGCTCACAAGTGTCTTAGACTAAATAAGAATTGGTCATTCTTAAGCTGAGTGATAGTTTAGTACTAAGATCACTCATAGGTATTAGGAAAAGTGTTGGTATAGAAATGGGTTGTCTTTGGAGCACAAAGAATATATATAGAAAGCAAATAAAAGGAAACATAATGAATATTACTATATGACAAAACATCTTCCTAGTGCCCATAGGCATCTAGAAATCTACTTTGTGAGCTGCACTTTTCATTCGCTCTACAGCTGGAAAAGCCTGGGGGACTTCATGTCTTATTTAGATGCTTCCCTAAGTTATCTAACAGTATAATTCCCTAAGTAGGTAAGCCCCATGATTCTCAGTTTACTATCCACATAAAGCATACACCCTAAGATGATAGAGAGAGGGGAGTGTAGAAGCAAGAGGTGGCTTAAAGGGAACCCATTCCTAGCTTTTTACTGCTGAAACATAATATTAAGCATCAAGAGTAATGTTGCCATGG
>NC_022018.1:3656594-3657854 GCF_000317375.1 Microtus ochrogaster | reverse complement strand
GATTCTCATTTTTCAAACTCATGAGGCTTACTGCTACTTTCTGTTATGTACTCAGTAAAGAAAAATATTTCTCTACCATAAACATGTCCATCACTTAAGGGTCCTTTAGGAGGAGAAAATGAATAGCAGGAGAGCTTCACGCAGACATTTATCTGGAAAGTATTGGTGAGGTAAGTACAGACGGCAAAGCACTCTGTGCTAAGTGTAAAAAAAAGAGCTCCTGACTGTTTCATAAAGACAGAAGGGAACTGCTCCCTTAATGGAAAGCTTTCTTTTCTATTTATAGCACAAAGTAAGTATTTTTGCTCCCAGCAGTGGTTTGTAGAAAGACAGCCTGAAGCATTCTATTTGGGATTTATAGAATTTAGGTAAAAAAAAGAAGCTTGGAGCTCTGTTCCAGAGAAGCTCAGGGACCACCATTATGGTTTTCATGTGGTACAACTCCATTTGAACACATTTTATATTTCCTTTGTGATTTCTTCTCTGGTAGTTGATTTCACTGACAAGGGTGGGATATCCAAGTTTTGTTTTTGTTGTTGCAATAAAATATCCTGACCAAAACAACATGATGGGGGAAGGAAAACTTGGTATAAAGTTTCAGGTTATAGTACATCATTGAGGGAAGTCAAGGAGGGAACTCAACAGCTGATAACATTGCATTACTGCATTCATGGTCAAGAGCAGAGGAGAAAGAATGCTCCCATGATACCTGCTCCTGCTTGCTTCCTTGCTCATTTTCAGATATATGTGCATATAAATATGTGAGGTATGTATATATAATTATGGTAGTTTAAAGCCAGTCTAGTTGTCAAATTATTGTTTCTGTTACTGCTGTCTGCTTCTTCCCTCCAGCTAGTCAAGGGAGCAAAAGTCTAAGTAAAGACCACACATTAAAAAGTTATATATAAAAGTAACCAAAAATATGGAGAAAAGATAAACAGGAAGACCTTTAAGATACAACCATTCCAACAAATTGCAAATTGTAGCATAGAAACACAAAAACATCTTAAAGAGTAAGTCTGCCAGTTAAAGACACTGTAAACATTATCAACAGAAATAATTAAGCAGAGGAAAGAATATTAGGGTTGTAAGACAACCACGGAACTATTGCATTCAGATGTCAATAAAGAAAACGATAATTTAGTATACCCAAAGCTCTCAAGTACATTGCAGCATGAGGAATTCTTTTAATTCTTAGTCTTTGGCTATGCATCTACAAAGTAGAAGACAAAAATAAGATAAAAACTATGTAATAAAATT
>NC_022018.1:3655490-3656378 GCF_000317375.1 Microtus ochrogaster | reverse complement strand
TGAAGATTTAATATTCAAAGCCACAGGAGAAAAAAGTCAACTTACAAAGGCAAATTCTTTAGGGAAATATAAGATTTGAGACTATGAAAGAATAAATAAATATATCTGAAGTCTTGAAAGCAAATTATTATTGAAGCAAAACATAGGAAAGTATAAATAACATAATAGAAACAGATTAATAAATTGAGGAAAGTATCAATCATCCCATTCAGTAAATAAACTTCTAAGACAAATAAGGTAAAGATGAGAGAACAAATTGTGTTTGAACTAACTAGGAAAACATAAAATTATAGGATCCAGCAAATATTTATAAAATAAAAATATAAATGTTAATGATATTGACTCACTAATTAAAAAACAGAAACTAATCACCAGTTCCCTCCAAAACCAAGATTCATTTGTTGTTTCTTTCTACAGATTTCACTGAAAAGAACCACAGAGACTTAAGGTTTCAGGACAGAATACTATATAACAAGAAAATAAAAGCTGAAAACACATCTGCGGAGTGGTGGGAAATCTCCTTTAGCCAAATACATTTAAGAGGCTAGACCAAGTCTGATAGCCAGAGAAAATCGCCAGCCTGCCCAGCATTCTCTCTTGTTCCTGTGCTCTACACCTTGATGTTGCATTTTTTTTGTTTCTTTTTTGTGAGTTTTTCCCTACAATAAAGAATAATAACTATAATCTTTTGGGGCTATCTTGGGATTATTTGACTCGTATCTTCACCCCCTTTTTTACATTTTTAGTAACATATGGCACCCAATGTGCGTCATGCGGACCAGTTCACCCCCTTTATTGAACCCCCATGTGGTACATTGGGCACTGACTCTCCATTAATAGGTAGTTTGGTGTGAACTTACTCACAGTAATAATAATAATAATAATAAT
>NC_022018.1:3651103-3653730 GCF_000317375.1 Microtus ochrogaster | reverse complement strand
AACATTGCAAATAAGACTTTGCATGATTGCTAAGGTAGTCAGCTGTCTCTGTCATATATTGCACATTTTGGAAGCTGCTTAATTGCACTCCCTGCCTAGTCAAGTAACATTATCTCCCTTCTCAGGCCTTCAATGGGTTTAAAGATAAGATAGTTGTAGTTACCTTCCTCTTATAATTTAGCCAAGCCATTTCCAATGCAAAACTTAGACTCCTTCAGATAAAATGTTTATTAAAACATTAAACACATATTCCTTGTTTAATATTATTTATGCTGGTTATAATCCTAATTTTATACTGGATATCTGTCCCTAGTGTATATCGTTTTGTATTGGGTTTGAAACTCTCTTATTTATACAAATGGGAGAGGTGATGGGGAACCGCCTTCGGCCAATGACCTTTAAGAGGTTGAACAAGCTTAGGGCATGACCTTTTGGGTACCCAGAGAAAACTGCTGGCCCACCCAGTGATCTCTTGTTCCCACACTCCACAACTTGAGGTTGAATTTCTCATTCCTATTCCATGTGAATAATAACTGGAATCTTTTGGAACTACTTTGGGATTATTCTACTTGCATCCTTACTCCCTTTTTACACATCCAGTAATAGCATAGACATTCTCATATTCAACAAACAAGAAGTTAAATAAATATACTACAAAGTATAAGCATCACTATATATTAATAAAAACATCAAATATAAATATATTTCTTGAAACATTGGTACTTCTAATATCATAAATAATTATGACCTTTTTGGATTTTAAGCAATACAATTAGTGTTTCTCTCTATATAAAACATCAACCTATTCTGATACCTGGTAAGATAATTAAATTTATTGTTTGTGCTTAAACCACAAATCTAAGAATTGCTTTGAATGTAGTCAAACATTATAACTTAAATATTGCCTTAGAAAATAAATATTTCTTTAATCAATTCTTTACCACATTGACCCATGATCACCTACACCTTAGCCTATAGTGCAAAAGAGAACAACACATTTTTAATCCTTTTACATGCTTCATCATATCTATGTCATATTGGGGCCTGACAGGCTGATAAAGAGATTATTTGACTTTATAGGAGACTATATTATTTTATGAATTATTATTTGTTCATAATGGATTGACTGGATGAAATGACATATTAATTTATGGTGTATTCATTATTAAAAGTACCAATAGTTTCTGGCCCAATAAAGAAAAACTCAACACATACTTTCAAAAGTTGGAGTTTAGTGTTCTGTGGGACATAAATCAGATTTGTCAAAAGCTATAAAAAAAGCCATATAATTTTCCCATATAATGTGGATATATCTTAAGGTATTACCAGTAGGTTATTTTTTTTATTCATTCATTAATATTTTCATGAAAGTTAACTTTTTGACTATTGCAAATACTCTTGCAATGTTTGAAACTATCTTTGCCATTTTAACCTTGTTTTATGCTGTTGCTAGATGTACAAATTTCAATGCAAATCTCTCTCTCTCTCTGACAGTTGTTCTTTAAGACATTTACATGGTGTTTTTTTATGACCTTTAAGAGAACATTGCTTATAATTTGGCTTCTATGTACTTGTTCAAATTTATCAATTAAGACAGTTTTTTTAAGTTCTTTCTCAACCTAAATATGTTCATTTCCTTGTCTTTTTGAGTTAGCTTGGACTTTTGAGTATGCTGTAGAAAAGGCGTAGTAAGATGATAGGTTCACTTAAGTGCTCTGTTTTCTAAAGGGGTTATAATAGGCTTTGCCAAGTTGGATAAGTTCTGTTTCCAACTTTCTCACAGTTTCTGCCATTGCTTGATTGTTTATTATAAATTTATTTATATACATATGTAAGTTTTCATTTGTATCCTGTGGATATGATTGCTCATGTACTTCATTTTTCTATTGTTGCACTGATTTACAGACATGGACTAAACTGTCCTTGGTTATGGTGAATGATTCTATTTTTAATACAAAGTATTTGGGTTGTTTCTTGTTGTTGATTGAGGATATCTGTATTTATGTCATGGGCAACTTTGGACTTTATTTATCTATATCTGGTTTTGATTATATGTGCTTATTGGCCATAGAGAATGAACAATGATGAGACAAACTCAGTGTAAAAAATGACATGATTTCTTCCTTAATGCTTTGTGTAATTCACCAGTATATGCAATAGAACTAGGAGTTTCTGTTTTGGAAAGGCATTAACTAGTGATATAATTTATTTATTTTTAATAGTACAGACTTAATTCATTATTTTCATTTCTTTCTTTTTTTTGACAGGCTGTCTTTCAAGAAAGATTCATTTTACTTAGACTCTCTGACTAAGAAAACAAATTTGTTGACAGTATTATTTGATTATGTCACTATCTTATCCTGATATCAATATTCCACATTAAAAAATTTAATAGTATGTAGTAGCTAATGGAAAGAGACTTCTCACTAAAGGAAGGTAAGAACATCATTATTTAGCATAATTGAAATGTTCAGCATTATTTCAATGTCTACAGAAAACACTGAATATCTTTAGTAAACAGTATGAAATGCTTGTATCTGGTGGAATTTTATTAAATCTAACTGATGGCTTATTTTCTGAGCCTTCCGGATAATTGAGTATTGAGGTTACTAGGATATATATATATA
>NC_022018.1:3647414-3650973 GCF_000317375.1 Microtus ochrogaster | reverse complement strand
AAAATATATCAAAACTGGGTGGTGGTGGCTCATGCCTTTATTTCCAGCACTTGGGAGGCAGAAGTAGGTTGATCTCTGTGAGTTTGAGGCCAGCCAGGTCTACAAGAGCTTGTTTCAGGATAGGCTCCAAAGCTACAGAGAAACTGTGTCTTGAAAAAACAAAAAACAAAAAATCAAAAACAACAAAGGCGGGAGAGGGGGAGAAAATATGTCAGGAGTTAGAGAAGTGATTCTGTAGCTAAGAGTACTTGCTACTATTGTAGAGGACAATGGTTCAATTCCCACTTTCTACAAAATCTCATAAACATAAATAACTCCAGTCCCAAGGGATCCAAAATCCTCTTCTGGCTACCATAGGTATTATACATAAGATATACACACAGATAGATATGTATACATGCAAAGGAGGAAAAACACTCATGCACATAAGATAAAAATAAATAAGCAATAGAAAATATGCCAATTTGTATTCATATAGTGTCAGCGACTAACTTTAACAAGGATCCCACTTATCAGGGTAGGGGTATCGGATGAGAAAAATAAGTTAAGAAAACGATACAAGTGGAAATAATAAATAGAAGCACAGCATAGTATCAGGAGGGAGTTCCAGTGAATATTTAAAATCACCAGCTGTTTAATTTCCATTTCCTTAAATACCCCTACCACAAAAGGCAAGAGTAAGATTAAAAAAGTACACTAATGTGATACAAGGAATGAACAGACCAGTTGAAGGATCACTGGCTACATTCTTAGTTAAATATTCTGCTGCTAAAAGAAGACAAGGCCCATGCCTTAGAAAGAAACATTCTGTATGCAAACCACGCCCTTAGTAGAATCCATTGTTATATCCCTAAGGGAGTAGGAACCTAGTTGGATCCTTAGACTTTTGTTTGAGGTTGAAACAGATCTACTTCTTAATACCTGACACATTAGTCACAGGTTGTTTGAGACATTGAAAATAACCTTGAGAAAGCAGAACTCTCTGATCTAAATCAGGGTAGAATGGGGCCTTGACCTTTGTTTGAGGCAGAAACAGATCTACTTCTTTATACCTGAAATACCAGATCTGGCTACTAGCCACACCTGTTGCCTGAACTGTTGACAATAACCTCCTTGAAGAAACAGAAGTAAGTTCCAATTTTCTGACCTTTAGTCAAGGTAGAATGGATCCATATATGGACTCTGTCTATATAGCAAATAATAACTAAATTCACCTTTTATTGTATTGATCCCAAGACAGACACATGGACACAGATAAATGCCAGTGCTTTCATCTGTCAATCACTGGCTACCACAAAATGTAGCATGCAATAGACAAACAGATCAGCAGTGCTTTTGAAAGACCTCCCGAGTGGGGACAGTCTCTCTCAAGTCTCGGGATAACACGGTCCCCCAGGAACTCACAAGAGACTGTCCTTGCTGCAATCACATGAGGTTTATTGACAGGACAGGAGCCTGTGCACTGGGGCTGAAACTCATTTCCCAAGCAGAGGTAGAGAGTTTGACCCCTAGTAGCTGGGAGAAGGGGTATTTAAGGGAAGAAACCATAACCCAGTAATCCAAAGGGGGTAGGGAGGGGTCATTGGAAAATTCCGAAAATACCAGTGATAATCACAATGGGGCAACTCCCTGTTTCTCAAGATTATTCTTAAGATTATAATCTAACTTTATCTTCAGCTAGTTCCTGAAACAGAGTCACTGAACCAGCTAAAATAGATTTTTGACTCTTCTCTTCCAGCTAGAGGGGTCTGGATTTATCTGGGTCGTTCACTTTGAATATCAAACTTTAACAAGGTCTATCTTGAGATTTGGGATTTGTTTTGCTTTTAAGCACTAATAAGTATATCATTCTTAAATTGCTGATATAGTCCTCAATTATTAAAGATGAACAAAATTAAAGAACAGAGACAAATTTTTATGTTCGGCAAAAAATGAAAGAGCTGTTTTGAATTTCAGTTTTTACAAGTTAATTGTCAAATAAGCACACTAAAATATATACATAAAGAAGTTTTATAACTTTGGAAAACAATATTTAATAGGTACCAAAAAATTTAGCAAGATGTTCCTCAATTCAAAGCACATTTGTCCTGAATCTCATGGTGTCTTTTGTTGCAAAACATTAACAATAGCCTTATTTATAAGACAACGTAATCAAGAAAACAACAGAGATGAAATACACTGCACCTTGTGGGAAAGTTATTTATAGGTAAGGCATGTGGCTAATGTGCTTGCAGCAAACTTGGCCTCATTCACTACTGGAAAATGGAATGCACTGTAGGGATTTGCTAAGCATTTTTTCTTCAGATTAGAAGCACTGCAAGCATTGTAATATATGCAAATGATATTCGCGTGTTTTCAATCTTTAATGTTATAGTGTTGAAGCAATACAGCTACGATACAAACTAGATTGAATTTTATGAATATTTTATTAAGATAAAGTAGCCATGCCTTCTAATGCATACCTGACATTAGTTTTTATTGTCTCTGATTTCATACACATTAGCTCTTGCTATAAAAATGAAAAGAATTGTACAAAGGAGCTGGAGCCCTTTTAAAATTTTTTCTCTATTCTCTCTGTTTAAAAAAAAATCATCAATAGAAAACCACTGAATTTTTCAAACAAATTTTAGAAAGCAAAGAATTATAACATGTTAAATTGTAGGAACCAAAATATAGTGTTATAAATTATAGGAGAATTTATTTAATAAATGATACAAAATATATGCAATTATTTACAAAATTGCAGTCATGTAAGACTTGCCATAACTGGACTACATGTTGCTGAGTAGTTTTTGTGGAAACTTAGTCAATACAAATGTCAGTGACAGTGGACAGGAAAGCCTGAAAATACAATGAGAAAATTTTTCTGCTTCTCAGTAATAGGTGAAAAATGCTGCAGAAAATCTGTTGTTTCTCAAGTAAAAATTGCTTCACAAGAACTTCTTTACAGTGGACAAATCAGGAGAGCTGTGATGGCGAATAGTGATTATCAATTTGATTAAACCAATAGTCCTAACAGATTGGTAACTCACAATTCAAGGCATGCATATCAAGATGTTTCTGGATGGAATTAGATGATGAGACCTCTGGCCAAATTAGTGGAATAATCCCCTTGGGACTCAAGGCATGAAGCATTTGGAGCAGGGTTGGGGCCTTCCTGCAAGAATTAGCTTTCTGGAGGAATGTCCTTGGTGGGGGGAGGGGAGAGAATGATTTGCCCTTGTTCTTTTGTGTTCTCTAAATCTGATTTTTGCATAGCAGCAGCCTTCACCACGCGTAATGCTGTGAAGAAATTCTGCTTCTCACACCATGAGCCCAGAAACAGTCATCATGGACTGAATACACCAAAACTATCAGCCATATTGCATATGCTTTTATTAGGCATCATGATGGAATAAATAGAAAAGTAGCTAAAGCAAAGTCCATTTGTAGCACATGCCCACACAAACTGATAGAAAGCAGTTCTGTGAGTCACACATACTAAAATTCATTTGTGTGGTTCATAGAGATTGAGACATAAAGTGAGACATAAGATGGGTTCAAGAAATACAATACAAGC
>NC_022018.1:3645088-3646548 GCF_000317375.1 Microtus ochrogaster | reverse complement strand
ATATATAGAGAGAGAGAGAGAGAGAGAGAATTTAAGAATAATAAAATATAATTTCTCTGTTTCTTTTTGTCAATCTCAATTTTCATTGTAAATTGATTCATTACTTTCACTTATGACTTTAAGTCCCTTCAAATACAGTCTGCCATTTATCAGAATAAATAGGAATCCTTTATTTCCTGAGTTACAGCCTTATATTTCCAATGCTTAACTTGTTTGTCTTCCAGACAGTCCCTTGGGTGATACCTGAAATTCAACATGCAGAGAAATTCAGAATTTTACTAACCTATGAACTTCTCTAGGAGCCCAGGAGATCTTGTGTTCATTATGCTTATTCTGTCTCTCTCGCTTCTTTCTCCCTGTAAAACCACCCCCTTCTCTGTCTCTGTCTCTATTGCATAGCCACCAATGCATATTACTTCTACCTATTACTTTTCAAATACACTTCATCCCCCTGCATTGCTTTCACTCTGGCAGGCATTATCAATTATCTGGAATAGTTCATCATCATCATATGCCCTTTTTCTAATTAATCCCACATGATACCAGTTCCTATTATCTCTTTAATTAACAAATAAATTATATCACCTTCAATGACTCAAGTGCTTAACTATTCTCCAAAGTCACAACACTCCACAGATCCCAAAAATAAAAGCTCATATTCCTTAAAGAAGGCATTTAAGACCTGCCACAGTAGATACTTATGCTATTCTTACAAAATCTAAAGACCTACATGAGAAAACACACCATTTCCTTAACTTTACAGTATCTTTCTACATTTAACTCTCTGCATATTCCTTTCATTATGGAGTGGTCTCTTCCTGCTTTTCCCAATCTTTTTTTTTCAAATTCAACTGCCGTATTATATAGACTTCTGTGACACTTTACTGCCACAGAAACACATTTTTTTTTTCTAATTCTCTGTCTTCCAACAGATGCTGAACTTTCTGTGTAACTTCTATTGCAGTAAACACTGGGGACTAAAATTAGTGATTTTAAATTTTTCCAATTATTCTTACTTTATATGTACTATTCATGATTTTGAATAAGTAAACAAAAAAGTCAACACATAAATGAATAAATGATCTGCTTTTAAAGAGATAGAAAACCTAGTTCCGGTAAAACTTAACACAGGTACATTCCTAACACTAAAATCAACTTTAAATCAGAATTAATAAATGGGAGATAATAATAAAGATATTTACAAAGAAGACAAGTAAAAACTTCAATAAAATGAATTCTTTGACAATATTAATAAAATTTCTAAAACATTGTCGATAGAATTTGATAGCTCAAACAAGTGTAAATAGGAGACAAATCAATAGTAATACAAGATGTCATTGCATAGTCTATAAATTTTAAATTCTTCACAGATCTTGAGAGGACAATAATCAACTTTATATGGAAAAACAAAAAACCCAGGATAGCCAAAACAATCCTATACAATAAAGGATCTTCTGGAG
>NC_022018.1:3625215-3643302 GCF_000317375.1 Microtus ochrogaster | reverse complement strand
AAGCATGGGATAAAACCGGACTCTGAACATGGCGGACAATGAGGGCTGATAGAAGCCAAGGACAATGACACTGGGTTTTGATCCTACTTCATGTTCTGGCTTTGCGGGAGCCTAACCAGTCTGGGTGCTCACCTTCCTAGACCTGGATGGGGGCAGGGGAGGACCTTCGACTTCCCACAGGGCAGGGAACAGGGCAGCTCTTTTGACTGGAGAGAAGGGGGAGAGGAGTGGGGAAATGGGGAGAGGAATGGGGGAGGGGGAGGGAAATGGGAGTCTGGGAGGAGGCAGAAGTTTTTTTCAATAAATAAATAAATAAAGAGGAAAAGATGGTGTAAAGAAAACAAAACTATAGAGCAATATTTCTCAGAAACCATGGCACAAAATCCTTCACTAATTTACAAACAAAATTTAATTATGTCAGATATGGAAATCCTTGACAAATATTTTATCATAATGCAAAGACTTTGTTCAAAGTCTATTAACATAAACAATTATATAAACAAATGAAAAGAAAAACAAGTGTTTGAATAGATGTAGAAAAAAGATGAAAATTACAACATTTGCAATGGAAATATATCAGTAAAAACACTAGACTATATATGTTAATAAAGGGTCCTGCATTCCTTCAACCTTATCAGAAAACCGTATGTGTTCATGATTTATGAGTTTTTGTAGTCTAGTACTATGGCAGCTTTAATCAACAGAATCAGAATAACATCAGAATCTTAATAAAAACGTATCTCATAAATTACATGAGAGAATTTCTTATCTTCAGTTAGGCTTTTGTAAAATTAAAGATTGTTTTCCATCTTCATTAATCCATACCCGTATTGTTTTTCATTAGTATTGGTCTAGGTCAAGATACAGAAGCAACTTCAAACAGTGTAAAATCTAGTCATTGATTTCTTGATAATTTTAAATTAGAGTATAAATAAGTCTACAAACTCAAAAAGCTAAATACATTATATTTTGGGGTTAATCTTGTGTTTCAAAGACAGATGGTCAGTCAGTGTAATAATTCTTTAAATATAAGGTGAAGTTACTTTGGGATAAAATTTTTGATCATGTTGAGGTTGACAAAAATGGAGAAAATTGTGACGTGAAACAATTTCTGACTTGGAGTTTTCTGGTTTGGATTTTATTGTTGATATTTAATCAATAGTGACTAATAATATATTATATTTCATTACCACATTTCTTCTCGTCAATGATATTATAAGCACAGTCCTAATCTTCCAATTGAAAGTGTATAGTGTCACAGTGCATGCAGTTCTCCTTGTGACACTTCCACTGTCGATTATTTTCATACCATGACAGAGACTGTTAACTGTCCTCTTTATGTGCCTTCTGGTTCCTGGTTCATGTTTTTTTTTAAAAAAAGGCATTTTATTTTACATACCAACCACAGTTTTCCCTCCCTCCTCTCTCCTTTCCTCCTTCTTCCCTCCCCCAACTTCCTTTCTATCTACCCATCCACTCCTCAGAAAGGGTAACTCCTCCCATGAGAGTCAACAAAGCATAGCTCAGCAAGTTGAGGCAGGACCAATCCCCTCCCTCCCTTGGCAAGGATGAGCGAGGCATCCCACTATAGAGAATGGGTTCCAAAAAGCCAGCTCATGCACCAGGGACAGGTCCTTGTCCTCCTGCTAGGGGCCCACAAATAGACCAAGCTATACAACTCACCCATATACAGAGGGCCTAGGTTGGTCCCTTGCAGGTTCCCTGGCTATCAACCAGTCTAGGGTAGGTTAGTGGACATGAGCTCAGGTCAGCGTCTCTGTGGGTTTCCCTGTAGCAGTCTTGTCACTCCTTGCTCATATAGTCACTCCTTCCTCTCTTCAATTGGACTCCCTGAGCCCAACCCAACATCTGGCTGTGGATTTCTGTATCTGCTTCTATCACTTAGTGGGTAAAGGTTCTGTGATGACAATCAGGGTAGTCACCAATCTGATTACAGGCACCCTCTCCTCAATTGTTCAGGGTAGTCACCAATCTGATTACAGGCACCCTCTCCTCAATTGTTAGGAGTCTTAGCTGGTGTCTTCTGACCTGATTTACAATTTCCAGCTGAATTTGAAGCTGCTCAGAACATATACAATTTCCCAGAATGTTTTACTGTGATTCTGTGACTTGATTCTGGCTAATTTCAAGTTTCAATCCTCTTTTTGACAACCTCCAGAAACAGTTCTTACACAAGAGCTTCATGAATTTTTCCAATCATGATCATGTCTCATTTGTAAAACAATCTTTTATATGCCTAGGTATTCAGGTATATAAAACATGTATAAAATAAAATGTTTACTGATAAGCACAGGAAATTTATTTTAAAACAATTTTTGTTATATATATATAATTATTAAAGGCAAAGCACATTTTGATGCTAACTAGGTGTATATGCTTATTTAATTTTACATAAAAAATGAATCTTGGCTGAAATTTTGATACCTTCAAGATTTAGAGAATTGCTAACAGTTTTTAAACTTGATTGATATTTTGACTTTATAGTCATCGATATTTAAAAAGCCACTTTCCAAAAATACATAATATAAAAAGTATGTTTAAGTCCATGTCAGAGATTGTTAGAAATTTTTGCTGAATTTGTTTAATAATTTTTTTAATGAAACTCAAACAACAGTTAAACACACTTGAATATACTACAACCCACTGATATACTAACTATCTACTTACTAAGCTCTGAAATGATGATAGAAGATATTTAAAAATTTTGGTTTTTGTCATTAAACTATTATGCTTCTTCATAGCTAAAACCATTTTACATAAGTGAAATCCCTGCCAGTAATAACACACAATAGTTAGGGATCTGAATTCAAGTGGTTCTGGCAATTTGTTGGTACTGTATGCTGTTAGAATGTGCCAATTGAAACACATCTTTGTCATGTGTTCTGAATCAAAGATGCAGGGAGACTTACATGATCGCAGCTGAGAACTGCTGGAAACATCTCACATTAACTATGTGTTTGATCATTTAATTTTTGGTCATGTGTATTTAGAACCTTTTACTGTTGCTGATTTTTTTTCACGACTTCCACTTTCATTTATATGATCTCATATGGGCTTATGATCCACAGATTAAATAGCTATACCGTAGATTATAGCTGACGCTCAGCTCTGAGCCACTTTCAAAAAACCCATTCACACTTATTGCTATCTGGAGGGTTCACACTGCTACCTTGAACCATGAAGATGATGGACTGTAAAGGACTGGTGACTTAGCTGAGTCTCGATGCCATAACCTGCCAGTTAGCAACCATCTGCATGAATAAACATATGTGTGTATATGTGTCTGCTTCTATTGATAAGTTTCAGAGGAGATAACAGAAACCCCTTATATAATAGTAAATTACAATATAACTGTTTTTACTCTACAAAAAAAAAACTTCAGAAAATATGTTCCCTGGGTTTTTCACAACACAAAAAACCTTACTGCAGCAATTGTACTACTGGGATTCATACCAATCAACAAAATTTTAATGTGAACATTTATCAAGTAGATTGTTAAATTCAAAATTTTAATTTATCTGACATGGGTTATAGTATTAACATAAATTGAATTTAAACTTTACACACTGGCAAGATTATATAATATTATATCTAAGATATTAAAACATATTCTGTATTACAAAACACTGAGTTTCTGAGCCTGTACTTTACTGGACTGTGCATAATGCTTAAATTTATAAGGCATTTAGAAAGCAGCAATGCATTTATATATGCAATTGGAGTTATTGAAAACATTTAAAAAGTAGCTAGAACACGCACACATTAAAATGAGCCTTCTTTGGGAAGGCGATAAAGATGACAAAATTATAGTCTTTCGAAATAGCTGCTCAAGCAATTTCCCAGGACAAACAGTAATTTATGCTAAGTGAACAGTAGCATACTGAATCCCATTCACTTCAATTGCTTTTTCACTATCCAAGGTGAAAAGAAACAGACTAGTTACCAGTTGTTTTGACTTGGTAAGTGTGTGCTCTTGCATGTTCTGTGAAAATCTAACCAGTAGAATATTCCAGTCTTCAATTTCCAAGCTGACCTATATTTTCAAGCTAAATTCTGGGTTGTATCTGCTAAACTGTGTGAAATTGCTGTGATAGCATCCATGAGGAACATCCTCCTTTCCCTTCCATGAAATTTCAGAATACCTCTGCCTACTAAGTACAAATGCAATGGACGTTAAAAGGCTCTCTATGTTATTGCCTAGTAAATATTGCAATAAAAAGTTACCTAGTGGATTTTTGGTGATGTAAATATATTTTATAGTTTAAATAATATAACCAAAACATAGGGAAAAGTAAAATAAGTCACTTTATGAATCTTGAGTATTAAAACTAAGTTGTGTTCTACCAGGCAAACATTAACTTGAAAATCATTTCACAATACATCTGTATGTATAAAGTAAACATCTTTCAGCCACACCTCTGGAGGAAGCTTCCAACTCTGCAGAGGCTAGGCCAGCATCCTGAACCCCAGGTAAGACAACCCCTTACCCCACCTGTGCTGGCCCAGTGTAATTCCAAATGTCTCTCCTCTCCTCATCAGTATATACCCATACCTCTGGCAGAGGCATTCACTCTATCAGAGGACAGGCCTGCTCAAAGAAAACCTGAGACAAGGCCAGTATCCTGAACCACAGAAGTCAGGCCAACTCACTGAAAATAAGCCTCCTACCCATACAGAAGCCAGGCCAGCATCTGAACTTCAGAGGACCCCTAGCCAGATCATAGGCCACACACAAACATAGTCAGAACTTCAGCCCCAAATGTGGTCAGCAACCCCACTAGACCACAATCCATCTAAGCCTTCAGAAGTTCAGCCCCCAATATGGGTGGAGACTCAACTACAAGCCATGGGATCAAGAAAACCATAGAGGAAACAGAGACAAAGGAAGGAAACACTCATCCTACAAAAATAAATCCAGAAATGGTCACCTAGAACTATAATTACTCCTAATACAGAAGACTAAACACAAGTGTAAGAACACAAACAGCAACAGCCAGGGTAACATGTAACCCTTCCCATTACTGCAAGTGTTGAATATTCCAACACAGCCAAAGCACCAGAAAATTATATTAAAACCGACTTCATGATAATGATAAAGATCTTTAAGGAGGAAATGAAAAACTCTCTTAAAGAAATGAAAGAAAAGAAAACAAACAAAATTATCTAAGAAATCAACAAATCCCTTAAAGAATACCACAATCAGTTGCTTGAATGAATATTGAATTAGAAGCAATAAAGAAAACACAAACTGAGGGAATTCAGAAAATGGAAAATCTGAGTAAGAAAACATGCACTACAGATTCAAGCATCACTGTTGTGGGTTATTTGTATACTGTGTGAAAATAAATTACTGTGATTGGCTTAATAAAGTGTTGAATGGCCAATGGTTTCTAAAGGGGTATAGGTAGGACTTCCAGGCAGAGAAAGGAGGAAGAGGAGATAATTGAAGCACACAGGAGATGCTAACAAGACATGGAGGGAGTCAGACATATGGAATTAAAGAAAAGTAAAAAGCCATATGACAAAACATAAATTAATAGAAGCAGATTAGTTTAAGTTATAATAGTCAATGGGAAAAACCTAATCTAAGGCTGAATCTCATAACTAACTATAAGGCTCCATGTCACAATTTGGAAGCTGGCTGGTGGAACAGAAAAAAAAAACTTGTTATATATGGTGCCCAATGTTGGACACAGAAAGCCATCTAGGACCTGAGAAAGCCAGAAAAAAAAAATTCCAACTAGGCTCTGTGCTTGCAAGTCTTTTAAGAAGACATGCTACCTAGCATATAAATGGGGATTATGAGCAGTGGATGGACAGCTACTGGGCTACTGGGTGACAGAAGTGCCTATAAGAGTTGTGGCAGATAGATCGGCTCCAGGCCAGGCATGTAGGCATGAGGCTCCACTGTCACCAAACTAAAGTGGGTTGAGTCAGCAGCCAGGCCATGAAGAGGTGCTATGTAGCAGAAGGCCTAGATATTACTTAGTAGATTAGGGCTTGAATTACATAGTCAGAGAAGGCCAAAGACTCACAAAAATTCAGGTCCAGGCAGAGAAAACCTCTAAACAGGTTATGATGCGTTTAAAAAAGTGCCTAGATGCTTAAGAAAGGAGAAGATGTATGTAGACAGTAATAGAAAAATAAACTGTTTTAAAATAATGGTAAAGTCTTTAATGAGAGAGTAAAGTAACATAAGAAAAATTAAGCCACATAAATATGGGAAATACAGAGGGTATCTAGATACACAGTCTGGTTATACAGTGCAAACAGGCTTATGAAAGTTAATAGATAACTTTGACCTGCTCAAACAAAAAAAAATCATCTTTAAATGATGTGTGCATATCACATATTCTATACTTATATTAATGCAGATATTTATGTTACCTTTAAAGGCATATGTACTTTCAGAAAAAAAAAAGTACCAGACACCATTGAAACCAAGTGGCCCAGGTAATCCAGCCTCTCAAAACATCTTCAAAGCAGCTAGCTGAGATGATCTAGCTTCACAGCCTATCCAGCCAAGATTTCAGATAAGCTCTACAGCTTCCCATTACACAGAGACTAAACAAAAATAATGTAACTAACTCTTCTGGGGCTTGACCATTATCCAAATTTTCTCAGGGTCCCCTGAAGATACTGACACCCCCATTCAGAAGAAAACAATTTAGAGAATACAACACCTGCATTTCCACGAAATGAGGTGGATTGGTTTTGGTCATTCAGTATGGATATTTGCCATCTTTTAGGCAGATTGGTTATAATTCCTATTGATAACTGTCAGGAAAAAAGCTGAACAAAGAAGAATCAATTCAGGAATCTCTTTCTGAAGGAAAAAGGGGGGACCATGGTATAGACATGATTGATAAAGAACTGAATTTTGAATTTACTTTTAAACAACTACTAGTTTCAATTATTTGACATTGGTATAGATTTTTATATATTGATACACATTTAAGGTGATTTTTGTTATATATGCATATATATGTATGTTTCTACTCTTATTTAAGGTATTGTATCTATACAGTTTGCTTAAAAATGAGATCTTAAGTTTAAGTCATTGATAGTTTTTTAGGATAATAAAGAAAGAGAGATTGGTAGTTAGTCATCTATAACAATCAAAGTTGTAGTCATGTTAGATATGTTTTCAAGGTCATGCAGAGATTTATTTTTCATAGATAGATGGTCTTCAAACACTTCAAAGACCTAAAAGAACATGGAATTTAAAATAGTATGTTCACACTTCTAAGAATATATTAGTTGTAAAGGATAACCATGATACAATTCACATACCCAGAGAGGCTAGCCAACAAGGAGGGTTCAAGTGGGACACTTGGATCTCATTAGGAAGGGGAACTAGAAGATATTCCATGGGTGAACTGTGGGCAGCTGGGAATGAGAACATGAGGGATCGGGGGTGGGGGGTGAAGTGAAGGAAGAGTCCTGAAAAAGCCAACTGGAAAATGGTTCATTTTAGTTAGGGTCAGGCAGAAACATGGTAGAGGTGAAACCCCAGGAATCTACAAGAATGACCCCAGCTAAGACTTCTAGCAAAATGGGATGTATAGCCTGAACTGGACACCACGTGTGACCAAGCAAAACTACCAGTGGATGGATTGAGACACCAACCCAGCCACATAACATTCAACCTACATCCTGCCTACAAAATGTATGGGATAAGGGTGACACAGAGATTGTGGGAGTGGCCAACCAGTGACTGGCCCAACTTGAGACCCATAACATGAGAGTGAGCTCACCCTGACCCTTCCTGGAGCACCAGGACCCAGAGCCTGGGAGCCCCAAAGACCTAGGATAGAACCAAACACAACTGGAGAAAAGTCAATGTAATGATGCCTAAAGTGATTCTGCTATATTCATAGTGCCTAGGCCAGTAGTCAGCAGATAGGCTTCATTTAGGACCTGGAGGAAACAGATGCAGAGGCCCATGGCCAAACATTAGGGCTAAACTCAGGGAATCCTGCTGAAGAGAGAGAGGAAGAATTGTAGGAGCCAGAGTGGTCGAGGGCTTCACAAAAATGCCACAGAACCAACTAACCTGGACTCACAGGAACTCACAGAGATAAACCAACAACCAGGGAATCTTCAGGGGAATGACCTAGGTCCTCTGCATATGTGACAGTAGTGTAGCTTGGTCTTGGTGGGGGAATTCCAACAGTGGGAGCAGGGGTTGTCTTTGACTCTTTTACTGACTTTTGGGTCCCTATTCCTGATACTAGGTTGCCTTGCCTAGCCTTAAGACAAGCCAAAGCACATAGTTTTACTACGACTGGATAGGCTATGTTTTGTAGATATCCATGAACTGCCTGTCATTTTCTGAATACAAAAAAGGTGGTGCAGGGGAAGTGGGGGCAGAGAGAAGGTTGGGGGGATAGATTAAGAGGAGAAGAGGGAATGGAATTTCAGTCAGGATATAAAATAAATATTTTTAAATGGAAAAAATCTTTCATCTTCCTTTTCCATACCATGCACAGATAAGTATGGCATTAACGTCTGCGACTCTCAAGAATCTTTTAAAATGTCCCTAAGTTTAAATTCTGCAGTCTCTGGTTTCTCTTCTGTCTCTTTTATTCTTCAGTGGTTATCATGTCAATCTGCCTCTGAATCTTTACTATGATTTTTCCACCATTATAAGTTACAGATCATAAATTAAATCAAGACAGTCAATAAACACATATTTTAAAGATTTTTACAAGAGCTGTTTCTTTGCAAAGAACAAGATGTTCAAGGATCTGATATCTGCTTTTATTAATGTAGAGAGAAAAGCAGGTAGCCACTGCTTTTAAGAAAATTCTCTCATATAGTTCACTTTATAATGTCTCCAAAGTAGGAACAAAAGGACAGAAAAGAGAAAAGTAGCACAAAACACTGACACCCAAGCATTGCTGAAGACATTTCCTTAGTTTTCAACAGCTAACTCAGATTCTTTCAGATCTACATTTTATAGAAGAGAAAAATTAGAATTAGAGAAGTGAGTTTGGCACTACACAGAGCTAACAAGCTGTGCTGAGATCCAAGGGCATGTCTCTAGCTCCGGACACATTCATTTTACACTGAGCATCATGTGCAGTGTACAACACATTATCACGCCATGTGCAATCAGAATTTTGAATGATTCTATGCCTGCATCCTTATCAGGGAGAAACAGCATTTTTGACTATAGGCAAATATTTCAAAGAAATGAATAATAGATAAAACATATAATAACCATGTTTATGCTAAGAACAGAAGCACTTTTACTATGAGTTAATATCAACAAAAAATAAGGGTTTTAATATTTACAGAAAAAGACAAAAACAAAAAACAGCTCTAATCATTTCAAATATGTAATTTACCTAAATCTGCTTTACACTTTTATTATAATGTGTATATCCTAAAATAAATTTATTATGAAACTTATTTGGAAAAAGCAAAAGTGATTAAACCCAAAACCATAAACAGGTATTCAAAATATCCCCTTCTTTTATTATATTAGACTTCATAAAGTATCTATCAAAAAGATGAAAATATAATAGTGGCTCAATTTGCACCAGGGCATTTAAAAGAAGAATGAATAGTGGCTTTCTTTTATCATTAAATTTTATTTAACAACTATTTTTATACTTTTTCATTTAGCAATTACTAAAACGACTATTAAATAAATCTCTCAAATAAGACTTTAAATTTTCAAGGGATCAATAATAGCATCACTTTAGTAATAAAATCCTTGGTCTCTTTTGATCATTGCTTCTAGATTTGGTCCAATTGCATCTTCATAAGGAATCATGCTATCTTTTTTCTTTTGCTTTGTTTTATTTTATTTTTTCAGGTGGATGGTTCCTTTGGCTTACAAATTATATTTCACCATCAAGAGAAGACAAGAAAGGTACTCATGGGAGCTAGCTGGGTGAAGGTAGGGACTGAAGTAGAACCACAGAGGGCATTGCTTACTGGCTTGTTCCCATGACTGCCACTGAGGGCACTGTTAACTGGCTTGTTCCTGTGACTGCTAGAGAGGACACTGATTACTGGCTTGTTTCCCATAACTGCTCAGCTTGCTTGGTTTCCTCCTTTATTTTTTCTTTATCTTTTTCTAGTAATCAGGGCATTGTAATTTTAAACTACTTTGAGAGTTCATCTTCCTCCAGTAAGAATGGAAGATCAAGAAAACAAACGATAACACATACTGGCAAAGATGATGAGGAAAGGAAACACTCATTCACTGCTGGTGGGCATACAAACTGGTACATTCATTATGCAACTCAATGTGGAGAACCCTTGGGAAGCTGAGAACTGATATGGCTGAAGATGCTGCCATACCTCTCTTCAACATATACTCAAAGGACTCTACACCTTCTTACAGAGATACTTGTTCATTCATTTTCATTGCTGCTCTATTCATAATAGGCAGAAATCAGAGAGAGTCTAGATATTCATCAAGTGCTGAATGGATAATGATGATGTGGTGTATTTACACAATGGGATATTATTTAACTCGTCAAAATGAAATTATTCTAATTGCGAGTAATTATTGCAAAAAAAATTATTCAGTTTGCAAGTAAATGGATAGAGCTAGAAAAAGATCATAGTGACTGAGGTGGCCAAGACCTCAAAAAACAAATACTGTATGTTTTCTCTTATATGTAAATGTTTTCTTTTAAATTTTCAATGTGTGCTACATTCATAATAACTACAAATGTAGGTACCTAGCAAGAGATTAGTGGAGAAGATGGGATCTTCCAAAAAGGGGGGAATAGAATATAGTGTTATGAAGACATAATGGGGAAACGAGAATAGGAGGATTAAGTAGGGAGGAAGATGATGGATAAAAGAGGCAATATGGGGTGGACAAGCAACACTAGAGGTATTTTGAAGAACTATGTGGAAACCTGCTACTGTAGAAGCTTCCTAAAATACATAAGAAGATGTCACCACATAATGTGGGAGATGATGCTCCGACTAAGCATCCATGCTGTCAAGTAATATCTCCAGTGCCAAGAATGATACCTCTTAACTCTCTTAATGCAACTTTCATTACAATATAATGAATCCATTCAGATTTTCATTTGGTTAAGATGCCAACTCTTCTTAAAATACCAGGATCCCATAAACTCACAATGAAGTCAATATTTCATATCAATTTTACATTAAATCTCCAAGATTTCACTCTTAATGGGTGTGCTTATGAATGCATTGGTCTAGTTTCTGAATGTAGTTAGGCATCCATTTAAAAATTACAAGAAAGCAAATAGATAGTATGCCCATTAATTTTATCTTCATCACTTACATGTAAGCATTACAATTGGATAGCTATTAAAATGTTAAATTATTTCATCTTTATTTTCAGAATGCTCCTTTGAGTATAGTCTCTCTACCATATTCTTCATCTAATTCTACTGCATCATGTGGACCTTAAGCAGAAGGGGTCATTTCCTCAGATGAGCAGAAGCATGGTTTCAAATTCCTACACATCTAACAAATGTCTCAAATTAGACATCCTATAAACACACTCATGAGGATTTTTATACATCCTCAGAATTTAATCATAGCCCAAAAGATACCATGGTACTTTTAAATTTTTTCATTGCTTCACTGATTTGTTATGAAGAACGCAGCTTCTTTTCTAAATATGTTTTTTAGTATGAATGTGTGCCTGTGTATATATAAGTACCACATGTGTATCTGGTATGTGCAGAGGCCAGAAACATGTGACAGACCTCCAGAAACTAGAGTTAGAGACAGTTGTGAATCATGTGGGTATTGAGAACTGAACCTGTGTCCTAAGTATCCTATGCAAGACTAGCAAATGCTCTTAACTGCTGAGTTATTTATATAGCCTCATAGTACAGATTATTTTATTTTCTATTGATCAAAACTAATATGTGTGTGTGTGTGTGTGTGTGTGTGCATTGTGAGTGTGGGAATGTGTGTTGGTACAAATATATATGTACGCACATGTGTGTATAGGTAAATTTGTACATATGAAAGCCAGAAGTCAATATCAGGCATTTACATTGTATTTTTTGTCCATTTGGTTTGGTGTTTCTTGAGACAGGGTCTCTCACTGCTCCTAGTCTTCAATGATCAGCTAATCCAGCAGGCTAACCCTATGGATCTGTCATTTTCTGTCTCCTCAGCATGGGATTACCAGTTGTGGGATTCTAAATGCACACTACCACTTCTCCTTGGGAAGCCACACACACATACAGCTCCACGTCTTCTAGGGATAAATCTCAGTCCCTGACACTTGGAGACAAGTACTTCAGAAACAGATCAATCCTTCCTGTGCCTCACTAATCACAAACCTTAACACACATTAAATATTGTAAGGATAAACAAAGAATTTAACATTATTCACATATGACCTTAGCTTCGCAATTAATATATAATTAGTGATATTTTATAACAATTGTTTACTTCTTCAAATATTTTAAATACTTTTTTAGTAGAAATATTTTATAAGTTTAAGGTCTCAATATACCCCAATACATTTTAACTTATTTTTCTTGTATTCCTTTTAGTAGTTGTTAGTTGAAAACTGAGATGGGTCAACAAAAATGTGTAATCTCCTATACTGTGAATATTTAAGGTTATTTTTCAATAAGTTCAAGAACTTACTTTCTTTATAGAACAGACTATAGCACAGATAGCATTTGTATACTTTAGTTAGGAAGGAAGGCTATGCTTTCTCAGGGGGCAGATCAACTGAGGATGCTCAGCGGCATTTCAAATAACCCATCTAAGCAGACTTCCCCCTATATAGTCCTGGTATGTTTGCATCCTCTATGCCATTCTACACAGTGTTAGGACTATTGCAGATGAAGTGCATGTAGTACTGTCTACTGAAAACCAGATAAAAACATTCTCTCAATCATATTTAAACACCACCTCTGTGATTAACAGAAAAGAAAAAGCAAAAGTGATGGAGTTCCCTTTTTTGATCAGTAAAAAATCCAGACAAATTATTGAGCTCATTCTGTATGGATGATATTCATTTTTCTTAAGTACATGAGAGGTGTAGATACTAGCAGAGAACATGTCCATTTTCTACACTAAACATATAGTTACATATTAACAATACAATATTAAAATACAATTGGCAAGATATCTTTTATAATTTTATCATAATATGCTATTTTTATATCACCAGTGTGTAGATTCATGAGGTTAACAGTATTCTCTAACATTGCCATAATATATTGAAAGTTGCTAACTCAATAAATGTCAATGGTATTTTTAAGAAATCACTAAATATGCCAGGATAAAGCGACATGTGGACATTCTAAATCATAAAGTATTTCAATGTATACATTCAGCAATTCAAATAAACACATCCATTGTTCTACAAAGAATAAGTAATCACATACTGCTTGTGATTTGTTTTGTTTTAATAATCTTTTTTCCCTTCTTATGATGAGAGGATGTAACTAACGTTCCACGGAAACCATTTTAAACATGTTGCAGTTTGAACTTAACTTAGGGTATCACTGCACGGTGTGGCGCTCTCCTGTTACCTGGAGCAGTAGTTCTTATCAGTGAGCATCTGTCTCATTGCAGTGTACCCTGTGGTTAAGCTATGATAGTCAGCCCCTTAGATGTGTTAACAGCACTATTGATATGCATGACTCTCATCTTACTGATAGTTTTCATAGGAGGCAACCTCATTGTGCCTGGAAAAGCATATAAAAAGAAGAATGTCTCATTAAAGCAGAAAATCTCTCTCTGCTCTTGATTTTCTTTATATTTGGTTAAAATATATAAGACTATTTACTTAAGAGTGATCTGATTTGAAATCAGATGCCTTTCATTAGAGTCTTTCTGTATTCAACTTATCTAAGACAGGGCTGCCTCCACAGAGAACCCAGAAACTGCTAAATGCAACAGAGCTTGGAGAAAATTTGGAAGACATTTTGTAAGTAAAGGCTTGTAAAATACATTTTAATTTAAAAACATTTTTTTATTATGAAGCAATGCAAAACTAGGAATTTATTTCATTTTCACTCATTTCCATATCTTCTGCCCTACAACCTATAAAAACACAAAGGAAGTACAACTAAAAACATACTTGTTGGAAGGGGAGGAGCCAAGTCTTCCTCTGTGGAGACGAGAGATGGCAGACATCCCTTTGTAAGCACAATGTCATCAAGGGCGATATTGCCAGGGTAGCCTTCCCCAACTCTGCCTTCAAATTTGAGTCGAAAGTCTTCATCACTAGACAACAACAATTCTTTTCTCTGCCAGAAATTGCCTTGTTCTTCAATGAGATTGAGCAGTGTCTTTGTGTGGTTTGTGACAGTCACCTGGAGCAAGATGAGGTTCCTACTGCCAGGACCATACATGTGATAATTAAAAATTATCTGTAGCAAGAACAGAATATTACAAACGATGAGTTTAATTATTCCCACTTCAAAAATTTCTCAATATCCTCTTCTTTACAACAGGTATGGAAGGCAAATTAGATGGGTACAGTCTATTGATTCCTGAGCACTTTAGCACTGAATAAAAGCAGAATAGATACATGCAGGGAAAATAGTAAAATAAAGTTGAATAGAAATTCAGAAAAGGATGAAAAAGGTTTATTTTTCTATTTCTAAAGCAAAATTCCCCTCTAAAATCCCCATGTTGGCAATTAACCTTCAATGTTCAAGCACAAACAGAAACTTTGTGTCACGATGTCTCTGTCTTCAGTAATGGACTGGTGACACATGAGAGTGGCTTCATCATGGCCCAAATGGGTGTTTTATGTTGAATTACCAAGGAGTATCTTGCTTATTCCACTACATTCTTATAATAGAAGCACAATTTTAGTGCTATAGGACAAGGGATTCCACAGAGCAAACCCTGCAGAGTTGCTCTAACCAGATTTTACTTGGGATGCTAGAAAGAGGCACCAGCAGAACAGACCCTGGAACTTCTAAAACTAATAAAACTGCTATTTCAAGGGATTCATATTCCAACATGTCAGAGACAGAGTTGACTAGATTATCAGTTAATCTGATGTGGTAGAAGAGAGGGAAGGAAAATTCTGGGAGACAGAAGAAAATGGGGTCTAAACAATAATGATTCAGAGCTTTTAAAGGCTTTTATTTTGCCAGGTGTCTGAGAGAAAATGATTACAGAAGGAACTCTTTATACAAGAAGAATACACTATTGAAACATCAACAATTGTGCAGAGAATACTCTGGAGAAATACAAGGAATGTACTTCAATAGTGAAAGATATGGTTAACTAATATGTGTAATGGATTATTACAGTAGCTTGGACTAAGGGGAGAGCCATGGACGTGAATATCCAAATTCCCTAGCTGATAAAATCTCCAGGTGTTTTTCTTTGTTAAATTATCTCCACTGATTAATTTTTCCAAGACGAATTTTATGATGGTATTTCCTGGGACACAAAAACTTATCTAGATTACTTATTTTAGTGATGAATAAAAGGGACTGGACAGATCTCATGAATCAGCAGATACTAGTAGATCAGTTTTGTGACCTACTGCTGTGTGAATCCCAGGCAGCTACAAGCATTCCTAGCCAATGTTCTGCTTTACATTCTCCTTAATATAAAGACAATGAAACACGTATTTTCTACCTGTATCTTAAGGTATTTTTAAATCATGCCAATAGGTTTACATGGAAACAACGTCCTCACCTTTGTTTCCTGGGAGACTATTGATGAAAACAAAAACTACCCCCAGGGTAAGAAGGAATAAACATCTGTAAAATACTAAGTCTTCTAAATATTTTTTTACATAAAATCTTCATTATCTAAAGATTCAATTTCCCCATCAATTTTAGTATTCTCTCTGCTACCTGCTTTTCATAATGAAAGAGAAAAACAATTTCATTTTCTTAGATTAAAGATATCCCATAAGGTGAAAGAACACACATAATTTTACCAAAAATTTCTTGTTGTTCTACTTACCTCATACAAATATTTGTCATCCTTGAGAGCCAACAATTCTCAGGATGACCTTTTCTTGACTATTTGTATTCAATCTATATCATAAATATTAACAAAACAAGCCATTTCTCTTAAAAAATTGACCCTTCCAGGTATCCCTTATAATTCTGATAGGAGGTTTTAATATGAGCAATTATAATTTGGTGACCAAAGGGATATAGAGATGGATGAGATTTTTAGTTTCTATGACAAAACAATTATTTTAAGCATTTATAGAAAATATTAAATAGAAAAACTTGGAAATCAAACTATAATTTTATATATTTCATGCTTTACTAGTTAATTAGATGTCTAGACTAAAGCTAACTTGCAATTTTGAGACTTTTCTAAGGACATCTACAACTACATTTATAGACATAGACTTAATATATATTACATCTGGTGTGTCTAGCTTTCATTCTTGAGGAAGTGTCATTTCTTTGGAAAACAGAAAAAGCATGTAAAAGGATGTTTTATTAAATTCTATTTGGAACCAAACCAAAGTGTAGTTTTGTTGTTTGATTTTTCACTTCCATTCTGAACTTCTGACTAAGTTTTCTCTCTAAAACTTTTATCCAATTCCTTTTTTGTAAAACCTCACTGCCCAGCTGAGAGCAGAGATTACTCTGGGAGAGTCCAATTGTGAAGACATCCTAGGATGAGACAGAAAATCCCCTTTGATGAACTGAAGGTTTGCCAAGGATTAAGACCAATGGCGATGGCTGTTTTCTGAAGGGTGATGCACATACGGTTCTCTTTGGGTTACAGCTACCTCTACTATGCACACAGCACAACAAAGAGCATCGTTTTGAATATCATATCATAACAATTTAGATTGTGAAACTTTAATCTAACCTGAAATGAGCATAAAAAACTTCTTTAAATAAAATTTACTTCCTTTCAGTGTTCAAATATTGGGGAACAACCAAACCAGAATATGTATGCTATAACATAATTTTAATGTTGCATATCTCATAGTACAAATAAGTGGAGTATTTATTTAACAGTCTCTTGTGATCAAGGTAACAGGGGAATGACTTCTAAGAGCTTACTTTATAGTTAGTGCCTTAAATTACATTTAGTTATGTTGAGTCCTGTAGCTGAGATGCCTTAGACATTTATTCAAACTTTTATAAGCTAAGGATGAAGTCCTGTTTTTACTTACCTATAATTTTTTTTCATTGGTTTAAGAATCAAATCTACTTTTATTCTCTCTGAAAATATGTCTTTGTCTCTTTTATAGATAGCTTTAGCTACATCAGAGTCTTCAATATATTATTTATATATTGCATGTTATTTATTTATTTTTCTTAGAGGTGGTCATAAAATTCTCATAGTTTCTATAATCACTAAACTCTTAGGGGGAACAAAACTGTTCTTTTACTTATTTTGTATTATCTATAATCATGAATAGTTAACCCTGGAATTTTTCCAGTTATTTCCAAAATTCTGACTTCTGTATAGTATATTCACAAGAGAGTGTCTCCAGTAATTCTAATAACTGTTCCCATTTATTCTTTTTACTCTCAAATATGCTATGCTGAGTAAGTCCAAATACACAGTGTTTCTAGCCCCAGGCACCCATTTTCTGCACATGACCCTTTCCAACAGCTGTTTATAAGATCCCTTAATTTTCCCCTCATACCTTGCAGTCTTTGCTTCTCTTGCTTATAACTGGGCTTGAAATTCTGGCTGTTTTCACGGACTGCTGTGGGAAATAGGTTTTGAGAAGGATGTAATGACCAGAAGAATTTCCCAGGGTATGGTCTACAGCTGGCTCCGTGCTTGTAGTTGGGACATTGCTGGATTTCAGAGTCCAGTCAAAACCCTCATCCTGATCCTGCTCCCAGGCACAAAGGTCAAATTCGAAGTCACAGCGCCCACCAGAGGTACCTGGAAAAATTGCAAGCTTAGGTTGGAAAGAAAGAAAAACTACCTTTAAACCTTCATTTTTTTTTCTTTTCCCTAAATCTTTTCTTTTCCGTTTTCCCCCTTTACTGTAAATAGATTCTTTCTCATACAATATATTCTAACTATAGTTTCTCCTCCCTCTACTTTTCTTAATTCCTCTTCCCCCTTTCCTCCCCTCCAGATCTACTCCCTTTCTGTCTCTCATTAGAAAAGAACAGG